>NW_027515873.1:0-69554 GCF_048772815.1 Callospermophilus lateralis
CAAACCTTGTTTGATTTAGACTTAAAAAACACATCTATCTGTTTAGGAGGAAAAAGAGTGAAACCTAAAAATTCAAACTGTTACTGGTAACGAACGATTCATCCTAGAAGAGTGAAAATTGGGGAGCTAAGTGGACTTAGTGAACTGATCATTATACAGAGATCATCAAGGTCAGATGAAAAAAAAATTGCCGAGTATCAGAAGAACAGTAGTATTTTGGAAGCTTGGCACACCTTCCCAATGAAGGTGTTTTACCCAGTCTTTGCTTGTGGCAATTTCAAGAGGAAACAAACCACAAAGACAGAACTTAGAACTACTTTATTTTGTCAAGTTTCAAGGAGCTAGCACAAACCGTGTTTGATTTAGACTTAAAAACACATCTATCTGTATAGGAGGAAATAGAGTGAAACCTAAAAATTCAAACTGTTACTGGTAACGAACGCTTCATCCTAGAAGAGTGAAAATTGGGCAGCTAAGTGGACTTAGTGACCTGATCATTACCACAGAGATCATCAAGGTCGGATGAAATAAAATTTGCCGAGTACTCAGAAAACCAGTAGTATTTTGGAAGCTTGGAAGACCTTTCCAATGAATGTGTTTTACGCAGTCTTTTCTTGTGGCTATTTCAAGAGGAAACAAACCACAAAGACAGAACTTAGAACAACTTTATTTTGTCAAATTTCAAGGAGATAGCACAAACCGTGTTTGATTTAGACTTCCAAACACATCTATCTATATAGGAGGAAATAGAGTGAAACCTAAAAACTCAAACAGTTACTGGTAACAAACGCTTCATCCTAGAAGAGTGAAAATTGGGCAGCTAAGTGGACAAAGTGAACTGATCATTACCACAGAGATCATCAAGGTCGGATGAAAAAAATTTGCCGAGTATTCAGAAAACCAGTAGTTTTTTGGAAGCTTGGCACACCTTTCCAATGAAGGTGTTTTACGCAGTCTTTGCTTGTGGCTATTTCAAGAGGAAACAAACCACAAAGACAGAACTTAGAACTACTTTATTTTGTCAAGTTTCAAGGAGCTAGCACAAACCGTGTTTGATTTAGACTTAAAAAACACATCTATCTGTATAGGAGGAAATAGAGTGAAACCTAAAAATTCAAACTGTTACTGGTAACGAACGCTTCATCCTAGAAGAGTGAAAATTGGGCAGCTAAGTGGACTTAGTGAACTGATCATTACCACAGAGATCATCAAGGTCGGATGAAAAAAAATTTGCCGAGTATTCAGAAAACAAGTAGTATGTTGGAAGCTTGGAACACCTTTCCAATGAATGTGTTTTACGCAGTCTTTGCTTGTGGCTCCTTCAAGAGGAAACAAACCACAAAGACAGAACTTAGAACTACTTTATTTTGTCAAGTTTCAAGGAGCTAGCACAAACCGTGTTTGATATAGACTTCCAAACACATCTATCTATATAGGGGAAATAGAGTGAAACCTAAAAACTCAAACTGTTACTGGTAACGAACGCTTCATCCTAGAAGAGTGAAAATTGGGCAGCTAAGTGGACTTAGTGAACTGATCATTACCACAGAGATCATCAAGGTCAAATGAAAAAAAATTTGCCGAATTTTCAGAAATCCAGTAGTTTTTTGGAAGCTTGGCACACCTTTCAAATGAAGGTGTTTTACCGAGTCTTTGCTTGTCGCTATTTCAAGAGGAAGCAAACCACAAAGACAGAACTTAGAACTACTTTATTTTGTCAAGTTTCAAGGAGCTAGCACAAACCGTGTTTGATTTAGACTTAAAAAACACATCTATCTGTATAGGAGGAAATACAGTGAAACCTAAAAATTCAAACAGTTACTGGTAACGAACGCTTCATCCTAGAAGAGTGAAAATTGGGCAGCTAAGTGGACTTAGTGAACTGATCATTACCACAGAGATCATCAAGGTCGGATGAAATAAAATTTGCCGAATATTCAGAAAACCAGTAGTATTTTGGAAGCTTGGAAGACCTTTCCATTGAATGTGTTTTACGCCGTCTTTGCTTGTGGCTATTTCAAGAGGAAACAAACTACAAAGACAGAACTTAGAACAACTTTATTTTGTCAAGTTTCAAGGAGCTATAACAAACCGTGTTTGATTTAGACTTCCAAACACATCTATCTATATAGGAGGAAATAGAGTGAAACCTAAAAACTCAAACTGTTACTGGTAACGAACGCTTCATCCTAGAAGAGTGAAAATTGGGCAGCTAAGTGGACTTAGTGAACTGATCATTACCACAGAGATCATCAAGGTCGGATGAAAAAAAATTTGCCGAGTATTCAGAAAACCAGTAGTATGTTGGAAGCTTGGAACACCTTTCCAATGAATGTGTTTTACGCAGTCTTTGCTTGTGGCTCCTTCAAGAGGAAACAAAACACAAAGACAGAACTTAGAACTACTTTATTTTGTCAAGTTTCAAGGAGCTAGCACAAACCGTGTTTGATTTAGACTTAAAAAACACATCTATCTGTATAGGAGGAAATAGAGTGAAACCTAAAAATTCAAACTGTTACTGGTAACGAACGCTTCATCCTAGAAGAGTGAAAATTGGGCAGCTAAGTGGACTTAGTGAACTGATCATTACCACAGAGATCATGAAGGTCGGATGAGAAAAATTTTGCCGATTATTAAGAAAACGAGTAGTATTTTGGAAGCTCGGAAGACGTTTCCAATGAATGTGTTTTACGCAGTCTTTGCTTGTGGCTATTTCAAGAGGAAACAAAACACACAGACAGAACTTAGAACAACTTTATTTTGTCAAGTTTCAAGGAGCTAGCACAAACCGTGTTTGATATAGACTTCCAAACACATCTATCTATATAGGAGGAAATAGAGTGAAACCTAAAAATTCAAACTGTTTCTGGTAACGAACGCTTCATCCTAGAAGAGTGAAAATTGGGCAGCTAAGTGGACTTAGTGAACTGATCAGTTTCAGGGAGCTATCACAAACCGTGTTTGATTTAGACTTAAAAAACACATCTATCTGTATAGGAGGAAATAGAGTGAAACCTAAAAATTCAAACTGTTACTGGTAACGACCGCTTCATCCTAGAAGAGTGAAAATTGGGCAGCTAAGTGGACTTAGTGAACTGACCATTACCACAGAGATCATCAAGGTCGGATGAAAAAAAATTTGCCGAGTATTCAGAAAACAAGTAGTATGTTGGAAGCTTGGAACACCTTTCCAATGAATGTGTTTTACGCAGTCTTTGCTTGTGGCTCCTTCAAGAGGAAACAAACCACAAAGACAGAACTTAGAACTACTTTATTTTGTCAAGTTTCAAGGAGCTAGCACAAACCGTGTTTGATTTAGACTTAAAAAACACATCTATCTGTATAGGAGGAAATAGAGTGAAACCTAAAATTCAAACTGTTACTGGTAACGAATGCTTCATCCTAGAAGAGTGAAAATTGGGCAGCTAAGTGGACTTAGTGAACTGATATTTACCACAGAGATCATCAAGGTCGGATGAGAAAAATTTTGCCGTTTATTAAGAAAACGAGTAGTATTTTGGAAGCTTGGAACACGTCGCCAATGAATGTGTTTTACGCAGTCTTTGCTTGTGGCTATTTCAAGAGGAAACAAAACACAGAGACAGAACTTAGAACAACTTTATTTTGTCAAGTTTCAAGGAGCTAGCACAAACCGTGTTTGATATAGACTTCCAAACACATCTATCTATATAGGGGAAATAGAGTGAAACCTAAAAACTCAAACTGTTACTGGTAACGAACGCTTCATCCTAGAAGAGTGAAAATTGGGCAGCTAAGTGGACTTAGTGAACTGATCATTACCACAGAGATCATCAAGGTCAAATGAAAAAAAATTTGCCGAGTATTCAGAAAACCAGTAGTTTTTGGGAAGCTTGGCACACCTTTCAAATGAAGGTGTTTTACCGAGTCTTTGCTTGTCGCTATTTCAAGAGGAAGCAAACCACAAAGACAGAACTTAGAACTACTTTATTTTGTCAAGTTTCAAGGAGCTAGCACAAACCGTGTTTGATTTAGACTTAAAAAACACAT
Organism: Callospermophilus lateralis; assembly: GCF_048772815.1. Taxonomy (NCBI): domain Eukaryota; kingdom Metazoa; phylum Chordata; class Mammalia; order Rodentia; family Sciuridae; genus Callospermophilus; species Callospermophilus lateralis. The sequence goes on from NW_027515873.1 coordinate 4,030, forward strand.
CTATCTGTATAGGAGGAAATAGAGTGAAACCTAAAAATTCAAACTGTTACTGGTAACGAACGCTTCATCCTAGAAGAGTGAAAATTGGGCATCTAAGTGGACTTAGTGAACTGATCATTATACAGAGATCATCAAGGTCGGAAAAAAAAAAAATTGCCGAGTATCAGAAGACCAGTAGTATTTTGGAAGCTTGGCACACCTTTCCAATGAAGGTGTTTTACCCAGTCTTTGCTTGTGGCTATTTCAAGAGGAAACAAACCACAAAGACAAAACTTAGAACTACTTTATTTTGTCAAGTTTCAAGGAGCTAGCACAAACCGTGTTTGATTTAGACTTAAAAAACACATCTATCTGTATAGGAGGAAATACAGTGAAACCTAAAAATTCAAACAGTTACTGGTAACGAACGCTTCATCCTAGAAGAGAGAAAATTGGGCAGCTAAGTGGACTTAGTGAACTGATCATTACCACAGAGATCATCAAGGTCGGAAGAAATAAAATTTGCCGAGTATTCAGAAAACCAGTAGTATTTTGGAAGCTTGAAAGACCTTTCCAATGAATGTGTTTTACGCCGTCTTTGCTTGTGGCTATTTCAAGAGGAAACAAACTACAAAGACAGAACTTAGAACAACTTTATTTTGTCAAGTTTCAAGGAGCTATAACAAACCGTGTTTGATTTAGACTTCCAAACACATCTATCTATATAGGAGGAAATAGAGTGAAACCTAAAAACTCAAACTGTTACTGGTAACGAACGCTTCATCCTAGAAGAGTGAAAATTGGGCAGCTAAGTGGACAAAGTGAACTGATCATTACCACAGAGATCATCAAGGTCGGATGAAATAAAATTTGCCGAGTATTCAGAAAACCAGTAGTGTTTTCGAAGCTGGAAGACCTTTCCAATGAATGTGTTTTACGCAGTCTTTGCTTGTGTCTATTTCAAGAGGAAACAAACCACAAAGACAGAACTTAGAACAACTTTATTTTGTCAAATTTCAAGGAGCTAGCACAAACCGTGTTTGATTTAGACTTCCAAACACATCTATCTATATAGGAGGAATCAGAGTGAAACCTAAAAACTCAAACTGTTACTGGTAACGAATGCTTCATCCTAGAAGAGTAAAAATTGGGCAGCAAAGTGGACAAAGTGAACTGATCATTACCACAGAGATCATCAAGGTCGGATGAAAAAAAATTTGCCGAGTATTCAGAAAACCAGTAGTATTTTGGAAGCTTGGAACACCTTTCCAATGAATGTGTTTTACGCATTCTTTGCTTGTGGCTATTTCAAGAGGAAACAAACCACAAAGACAGAACTTAGAACTACTTTATTTTGTCAAGTTTCAAGGAGCTAGCACAAACCGTGTTTGATTTAGACTTAAAAAACACATCTATCTGTATAGGAGGAAATAGAGTGAAACCTAAAAATTCAAACTGTTACTGGTAAGGAACGCTTCATCCTAGAAGAGTGAAAATTGGGCAGCTAAGTGGACTTAGTGAACTGATCATTATACAGAGATCATCAAGGTCGGAAAAAAAAAAATTGCCGAGTATCAGAAGACCAGTAGTATTTTGGAAGCTTGGCACACCTTTCCAATGAAGGTGTTTTACCCAGTCTTTGCTTGTGGCTATTTCAAGAGGAAACAAACCAGAAAGACAGAACTTAGAACTACTTTATTTTGTCAAGTTTCAAGGAGCTAGCACAAACCGTGTTTGATTTAGACTTAAAAAACACATCTATCTGTATAGGAGGAAATAGAGTGAAACCTAAAAATTCAAACTGTTACTGGTAACGAACGCTTCATCCTAGAAGAGTGAAAATTGGGCAGCTAAGTGGACTTAGTGAACTGATCATAACCACAGAGATCATCAAGGTCGGATGAAATAAAATTTGCCGAGTATTCAGAAAACCAGTAGTATATTAGAAGCTTGGAACACCCTTCCAATGAATGTGTTTTACGCAGTCTTTGCTTGTGGCTATTTCAAGAGGAAACAAACCACAAAGACAGAACTTAGAACAACATTATTTTGTCAAGTTTCAAGGAGCTAGCACAAACCGTGTTTGATATAGACTTCCAAACACATCTATCTATATAGGAGGAAATAGAGTGAAACCTAAAAATTCAAACTGTTACTGGTAACGAACGCTTCATCCTAGAAGAGTGAAAATTGGGCAGCTAAGTGGACTTAGTGAACTGATCATTACCACAGAGATCATCAAGGTCGGATGAGAAAAATTTTGCCGATTATTAAGAAAACGAGTAGTATTTTGGAAGCTTGGAACACGTTTCCAATGAATGTGTTTTACGCAGTCTTTGCTTGTGGCTATTTCAAGAGGAAACAAAACACAAAGACAGAACTTAGAACAACTTTATTTTGTCAAGTTTCAAGGAGCTAGCACAAACCGTGTTTGATATAGACTTCCAAACACATCTATGTATATAGGAGGAAATAGAGTGAAACCTAAAAACTCAAACTGTTACTGGTAACGAACGCTTCATCCTAGAAGAGTGAAAATTGGGCAGTTAAGTGGACTTAGTGAACTGATCATTACCACAGAGATCATCAAGGTCGGATGAAAAAAAATTTGCCGAGTATTCAGAAAACCAGTAGTTTTTTGGAAGCTTGGCACACCTTTCAAATGAAGGTGTTTTACCGAGTCTTTGCTTGTGGCTATTTCAAGAGGAAACAAACCACAAAGACAGAACTTAGAACTACTTTATTTTGTCAAGTTTCAAGGAGCTAGCACAAACCGTGTTTGATTTAGACTTAAAGAACAAATCTATCTGTATAGGAGGAAATAGAGTGAAACCTAAAAATTCAAACTGTTACTGGTAACGAATGCTTCATCCTAGAAGAGTGAAAATTGGGCAGCTAAGTGGACTTAGTGAACTGTTCATTATACAGAGATCATCAAGGTCGGAAAAAAAAAATTGCCGAGTATCAGAAGACCAGTAGTATTTCGGAAGCTTGGCACACCTTTCAAAGGAAGGTGTTTTACCCAGTCTTTGCTTGTGGCTATTTCAAGAGGAAACAAACCACAAAGACAGAACTTAGAACTACTTTATTTTGTCAAGTTTCAAGGAGCTAGCACAAACCGTGTTTGATTTAGACTTAAAAAACACATCTATCTGTATAGGAGGAAATAGAGTGAAACCTAAAAATTCAAACTGTTACTGGTAACGAACGCTTCATCCTAGAAGAGTGAAAATTGGGCAGCTAATTGGACTTAGTGAACTGATCAGTTTCAGGAAGCTATCACAAACCGTGTTTGATTTAGACTTAAAAAACACATCTATCTGTATAGGAGGAAATAGAGTGAAACCTAAAAATTCAAACTGTTACTGGTAACGAACGCTTCATCCTAGAAGAGTGAAAATTGGGCAGCTAAGTGGACTTAGTGAACTGATCATTACCACAGAGATCATCAAGGTCGGATAACAAAAATTTGCCGAATATTCAGAAAACAAGTAGTATGTTGGAAGCTTGGAACACGTTTCCAATGAATGTGTTTTACGCAGTCTTTGCTTGTGGCTATTTCAAGAGGAAACAAACCACAAATGCAGAACTTAGAACAACTTTATTTTGTCAAGTTTCAAGGAGCTAACAAATCCGTGTTTGATTTAGACTTCCAAACACATCTATCTATATAGGAGGAAATAGAGTGAAACCTAAAAACTCAAACTGTTTCTGCTAATGAACGCTTCATTATAGAAGAGTGAATATTGGACAGCTAAGTGGACTTAGTGAAGTGATCATTACCACAGAGATCATCAACGTCGGATGAAAAAAAATTTGCCGATTATTCAGAAAAACAGTAGTTTTTTGGAAGCTTGGCACACCTTTCCAATGAAGGTGTTTTACGCAGTCTATGCTTGTGGCTATTTCAAGAGGAAACAAACCACAAAGACAGAACTTAGAACTACTTTATTTTGTCAAGTTTCAAGGAGCTAGCACAAACCGTGTTTGATATAGACTTAAAAAACACATCTATCTGTATAGGAGGAAATAGAGTGAAACCTAAAAATTCAAACTGTTACTGGTAACGAATGCTTCATCCTAGAAGAGTGAAAATTGGGCAGCTAAGTGGACTTAGTGAACTGATCATTACCACAGAGATCATCAAGGTCGGATGAAAAAAAATTTGCCGAGTATTCAGAAACCAGTAGTATTTTGGAAGCTTGGAACACCTTTCCAATGAATGTGTTTTACGGAGTCTTTGCTTGTGGCTATTTCAAGAGGAAACAAACCACAAAGGCAGAACTTAGAACTACTTTATTTTGTCAAGTTTCAAGGAGCTAGCACAAACCGTTTTTGATTTAGACTTAAAAAACACATCTATCTGTATAGGAGGAAATAGAGAGAAACCTAAAAATTCAAACTGTTACTGGTAACGAACGCTTCATCCTAGAAGAGTGAAAATTGGGCAGCTAAGTGGACTTAGTGAACTGATCATTACCACAGAGATCATCAAGGTCGGATGAAAAAAAATTTGCCGAGTATTAAGAAAACCAGTAGTATATTAGAAGCTTGGAACACCTTTCCAATGACTGTGTTTTACGCAGTCTTTGCTTGTGGCTATTTCAAGAGGAAACAAACCACAAAGACAGAACTTAGAACAACTTTATTTTGTCAAGTTTCAAGGAGCTAGCACAAACCGTGTTTGATATAGACTTCCAAACACATCTATCTATATAGGAGGAAATAGAGTGAAACCTAAAAACTCAAACTGTTACTGGTAACGAACGCTTCATCCTAGAAGAGTGAAAATTGGGCAGCTAAGTGGACTTAGTGAACTGATCATTATACAGAGATCATCCAGGTCGGATGAAAAAAAATTTGCCGAGTATCAGAAGACCAGTAGTATTTTGGAAGCTTGGCACACCTTTCCAATGAAGGTGTTTTACCCAGTCTTTGCTTGTGGCTATTTCAAGAGGAAACAAACCACAAAGACAGAACTTAGAACTACTTTATTTTGTCAAGTTCCAAGTAGCTAGCACAAACCGTGTTTGATTTAGACTTAAAAAACACATTTATCTGTATAGGAGGAAATAGAGTGAAACCTAAAAATTCAAACTGTTACTGGTAACGAACGCTTCATCCTAGAAGTGTGAAAATTGGGCAGCTAAGTGGACTTAGTGAACTGATCATTACCACAGAGATCATCAAGGTCGGATGAAATAAAATTTGCCGAGTATTCAGAAAACCAGTAGTATTTTGGAAGCTTGGAAGACCTTTCCAATGAATGTGTTTTACGCAGTCTTTGCTTGTGGCTATTTCAAGAGGAAACAAACCACAAAGACAGAACTTAGAACAACTTTATTTTTCAAGTTTCAAGGAGCTAGCACAAACCGTGTTTGATTTAGACTTCCAAACACATCTATCTATATAGGAGGAATAGAGTGAAACCTAAAAATTCAAACTGTTACTGGTAACGAACGCTTCATCCTAGAAGAGTGAAAATTGGGCAGCTAAGTGGACTTAGTGAACTGATCATTACCACAGAGATCATCAAGGTGGGATGAAATAAAATTTGCCGAGTATTCAGAAAACCAGTAGTATTTTGGAAGCTTGGAACACCTTTCCAATGAATGTGTTTTACGCAGTCTTTGCTTGTGGCTATTTCCAGAGGAAACAAACCACAAAGACAGAACTTAGAACTTATTTATTTTGTCAACTTCCAAGGAGCTAGCACAAACCGTGTTTGATTTAGACTTAAAAAACACATCTATCTGTATAGGAGGAAATAGAGTGAAACCTATAAATTCAAACTGTTACTGGTAACGAACGCTTCATCCTAGAAGAGTGAAAATTGGGCAGCTAAGTGGACTTAGTGCTCTGATCAGTTTCAGGGAGCTATCACAAACCGTGTTTGATTTAGACTTAAAAAACTCATCTATCTGTATAGGAGGAAATAGAGTGAAACCTAAAAATTCAAACTGTTACTGGTAACGAACGCTTCATATTAGAAGAGTGAAAATTGGGCAGCTAAGTGGACTTAGTGAACTGATCATTACCACAGAGATCATCAAGGTCGGAAGAAAAAAAAATTTGCCGAGTATCAGAAAACCAGCAGTATTTTGGAAGCTTGGAACACCTTTCCAATGAATGTGTTTTACGCAGTCTTTGCTTGTGGCTATTTCAAGAGGAAACAAACCACAAAGACAGAACTTAGAACTACTTTATTTTGTCAAGTTTCAAGTAGCTAGCACAAACCGTGTTTGATTTAGACTTAAAAAACACATCTATCTGTATAGGAGGAAATAGAGTGATACCTAAAAATTCAAACTGTTACTGGTAACGAACGCTTCATCCTAGAAGAGTGAAAATTGGGCAGCTAAGTGGACTTAGTGAACTGATTATTACCACAGAGATCATCAAGGTCGGATGAAAAAAAATTTGCTGATTATTAAGAAAACCAGTAGTATGTTGGAAGATTGGAACACGTTTCCAATGAATGTGTTTTATGCAGTCTTTGCTTGTGGCTATTTCAAGAGGAAACAAACCACAAAGACAGAACTTAGAACAACTTTATTCTGTCAAGTTTCAAGGAGCTAGCAAAAACCGTGTTTGATTTAGACTTCCAAACACATCTATCTATACAGGAGGAAATAGAGTGAAACCTAAAAACTCAAACTGTTTCGGGTAATGAACGCTTCATTATAGAAGAGTGAAAATTGGGCAGCTAAGTGGACTTAGTGAAATGATCATTACCACAGAGATCATCAAGGTCGGATGAAAAAAAATTTGCCGAGTATTCAGAAAAACAATAGTTTCTTGGAAGCTTGGCACACCTTTCCAATGAAGGTGTTTTACGCAGTCTTTGCTTGTGGCTATTTCAAGAGGAAACAAACCACAAAGACAGAACTTAGAACTACTTTATTTTGTCAAGTTTCAAGGAGCTAGCACAAACCGTGTTTGATTTACACTTAAAAAACACATCTATCTGTATAGGAGGAAATAGAGTGAAACCTAAAAATTCAAACTGTTACTGGTAACAAACGCTTCATCCTAGAAGAGTGAAAATTGGGCAGCTAAGTGTACTTAGTGAACTGATCATTACCACAGAGATCATCAAGGTGGGATGAAATAAAATTTGCCGAGTATTACGAAAACTAGTAGTATTTTGGAAGCTTGGAACACCTTTCCAATGAATGTGTTTTACGCAGTCTTTGCTTGTGGCTATTTCAAGAGGAAACAAACCACAAAGACAGAACTTAGAACTACTTTATTTTGTCAAGTTTCAAGGAGCTAGCACAAACCGTGTTTGATTTAGACTTAAAAAACACATCTATCTGTATAGGAGGAAATAGAGTGAAACCTAAAAATTCAAACTGTTACTGGTAACGAACGCTTCATCCTAGAAGAGTGAAAATTAGGCAGCTAAGTGGACTTAGTGAACTGATCATTACCACAGAGATCATCAAGGTCGGATGAAAAAAAATTTGCCGAGTATCAGAAAACCAGTAGTATTTTAGAAGCTTGGAACACCTTTCCAATGAATGTGTTTTACGCAGTCTTTGCTTGTGGCTATTTCAAGAGGAAAGAAACCACAAAGACAGAACTTAGAACTACTTTATTTTGTCAAGTTTCAAGGAGCTAGCACAAACCTTGTTTGATTTAGACTTAAAAAACACATCTATCTGTATAGGAGGAAAAAGAGTGAAACCTAAAAATTCAAACTGTTACTGGTAACGAGCGATTCATCCTAGAAGAGTGAAAATTGGGGAGCTAAGTGGACTTAGTGAACTGATCATTATACAGAGATCATCAAGGTCAGATGAAAAAAAAATTGCCGAGTATCAGAAGAACAGTAGTATTTTGGAAGCTTGGCACACCTTCCCAATGAAGGTGTTTTACCCAGTCTTTGCTTGTGGCAATTTCAAGAGGAAACAAACCACAAAGACAGAACTTAGAACTACTTTATTTTGTCAAGTTTCAAGGAGCTAGCACAAACCGTGTTTGATTTAGACTTAAAAACACATCTATCTGTATAGGAGGAAATAGAGTGAAACCTAAAAATTCAAACTGTTACTGGTAACGAACGCTTCATCCTAGAAGAGTGAAAATTGGGCAGCTAAGTGGACTTAGTGACCTGATCATTACCACAGAGATCATCAAGGTCGGATGAAATAAAATTTGCCGAGTACTCAGAAAACCAGTAGTATTTTGGAAGCTTGGAAGACCTTTCCAATGAATGTGTTTTACGCAGTCTTTGCTTGTGGCTATTTCAAGAGGAAACAAACCACAAAGACAGAACTTAGAACAACTTTATTTTGTCAAATTTCAAGGAGCTAGCACAAACCGTGTTTGATTTAGACTTCCAAACACATCTATCTATATAGGAGGAAATAGAGTGAAACCTAAAAACTCAAACAGTTACTGGTAACAAACGCTTCATCCTAGAAGAGTGAAAATTGGGCAGCTAAGTGGACAAAGTGAACTGATCATTACCACAGAGATCATCAAGGTCGGATGAAAAAAAATTTGCCGAATATTCAGAAAACCAGTAGTTTTTTGGAAGCTTGGCACACCTTTCCAATGAAGGTGTTTTACGCAGTCTTTGCTTGTGGCTATTTCAAGAGGAAACAAACCACAAAGACAGAACTTAGAACTACTTTATTTTGTCAAGTTTCAAGGAGCTAGCACAAACCGTGTTTGATTTAGACTTAAAAAACACATCTATCTGTATAGGAGGAATAGAGTGAAACCTAAAAATTCAAACTGTTACTGGTAACGAACGCTTCATCCTAGAAGAGTGAAAATTGGGCAGCTAAGTGGACTTAGTGAACTGATCAGTTTCAGGGAGCTATCACAAACCGTGTTTGATTGAGACTTAAAAAACACATCTATCTGTATAGGAGGAAATAAAGTGAAACCTAAAAATTCAAACTGTTACTGGTAACGAACGCTTCATCCTAGAAGAGTGAAAGTTGGGCAGCTAAGTGGACTTAGTGAACTGATCATTACCACAGAGATCATAAAGGTCGTTTGAAAAAAAAATTTGCCGAGTATTCAGAAAACCAGTAGTATTTTGGAAGCTTGGAACACCTTTCCAAAAAAGGTGTTTTTACGCAGTCTTTGCTTGTGGCTATTTCAAGAGGAAACAAACCACAAAGGACAGAACTTAGAACTTATTTATTTTGTCAACTTCCAAGGAGCTAGCACAAACCGTGTTTGATTTAGACTTAAAAAACACATCTATCTGTATAGGAGGAAATAGAATGAAACCTATAAATTAAAACTGTTACTGGTAACGAACGCTTCATCCTAGAAGAGTGAAAATTGGGCAGCTAAGTGGACTTAGTGAACTGATCAGTTTCAGGGAGCTATCACAAACCGTGTTTGATTTAGACTTAAAAAACACATCTATCTGTATAGGAGGAAATAGAGTGAAACCTAAAAATTCAAACTGTTACTGGTAACGAACGCTTCATATTAGAAGAGTGAAAATTGGGCAGCTAAGTGGACTTAGTGAACTGATCATTACCACAGAGATCATCAAGGTCGGAAGAAAAAAAAATTTGCCGAGTATCAGAAAACCAGTAGTATTTTGGAAGCTTTAAACACCTTTCCAATGAATGTGTTTTACGCAGTCTTTGCTTGTGGCTATTTCAAGAGGAAACAAACCACAAAGACAGAACTTAGAACTACTTTATTTTGTCAAGTTTCAAGTAGCTAGCACAAACCGTGTTTGATTTAGACTTAAAAAACACATCTATCTGTATAGGAAAAAATAGAGTGAAACCTAAAAATTCAAACTGTTACTGGTAACGAACGCTTCATCCTAGAAGAGTGAAAATTGGGCAGCTAAGTGGACTTAGTGAACTGATCATTACCACAGAGATCATCAAGTTCGGATGAAAAAAAATTTGCTGATTATTAAGAAAACCAGTAGTATTTTGGAAGATTGGAACACGTTTCCAATGAATGTGTTTTACGCAGTCTTTGCTTGTGGCTATTTCAAGAGGAAACAAACCACAAAGACTGAACTTAGAACAACTTTATTTTGTCAAGTTTCAAGGAGCTAGCAAAAATCGTGTTTGATTTAGACTTCCAAACACATCTATCTATACAGGAGGAAATAGAGTGAAACCTAAAAACTCAAACTGTTTCGGGTAATGAACGCTTCATTATAGAAGAGTGAATATTGGGCAGCTAAATGGACTTAGTGAAATGATCATTACCACAGAGATCATCAAGGTCGGATGAAAAAAAATTTGCCGAGTATTCAGAAAAACAATAGTTTCTTGGAAGCTTGGCACACCTTTCCAATGAAGGTGTTTTACGCAGTCTTTGCTTGTGGCTATTTCAAGAGGAAACAAACCACAAAGAGAGAACTTAGAACTACTTTATTTTGTCAAGTTTCAAGGAGCTAGCACAAACCGTGTTTGATTTAGACTTAAAAAACACATCTATCTGTATAGGAGGAAATAGAGTGAAAACTAAAAATTCAAACTGTTACTGGTAACAAACGCTTCATCCTAGAAGAGTGAAAATTGGGCAGCTAAGTGGACTTAGTGAACTCATCATTACCACAGAGATCATCAAGGTGGGATGAAATAAAATTTGCCGAGTATTACGAAAACTAGTAGTATTTTGGAAGCTTGGAACACCTTTCCAATGAATGTGTTTTACGCAGTCTTTGCTTGTGGCTATTTCAAGAGGAAACAAACCACAAAGACAGACCTTAGAACTACTTTATTTTGTCAAGTTTCAAGGAGCTAGCACAAACCGTGTTTGATTTAGACTTAAAAAACACATCTATCTGTATAGGAGGAAATAGAGTGAAACCTAAAAATTCAAACTGTTACTGGTAACGAACGCTTCATCCTAGAAGAGTGAAAGTTGGGCAGCTAAGTGGACTTAGTGAACTGATCATTACCACAGAGATCATCAAGGTCGGATGAAAAAAAAATTTGCCGAGTATTCAGAAAACCAGTAGTATTTTGGAAGCTTGGAACACCTTTCCAAAAAAGGTGTTTTACGCAGTCTTTGCTTGTGGCTATTTCAAGAGGAAACAAACCACAAAGACAGACGTTAGAACTATTTTATTTTGTCAACTTTCAAGGAGCTAGCACAAACCGTGTTTGATTTAGACTTAAAAAACACATCTATCTGTATAGGAGGAAATAGAGTGAAACCTAAAAATTCAAACTGTTACTGGTAGCAAACGCTTCATCCTAGAAGAGTGAAAATTGGGCAGCTAAGTGGACTTAGTGAACTGATCAGTTTCAGGGAGCTATCACAAACCGTGTTTGATATAGACTTAAAAAACACATCTATCTGTATAGGAGGAAATAGAGTGAAACCTAAAAATTCAAACTGTTACTGGTAACGAACGCTTCATCCTAGAAGAGTGAAAATTAGGCAGCTAAGTGGACTTAGTGAACTGATCATTACCACAGAGATCATCAAGGTCGGATGAAAAAAAATTTGCCGAGTATCAGAAAACCAGTAGTATTTTAGAAGCTTGGAACACCTTTCCAATGAATGTGTTTTACGCAGTCTTTGCTTGTGGCTATTTCAAGAGGAAAGAAACCACAAAGACAGAACTTAGAACTACTTTATTTTGTCAAGTTTCAAGGAGCTAGCACAAACCTTGTTTGATTTAGACTTAAAAAACACATCTATCTGTATAGGAGGAAAAAGAGTGAAACCTAAAAATTCAAACTGTTACTGGTAACGAGCGATTCATCCTAGAAGAGTGAAAATTGGGGAGCTAAGTGGACTTAGTGAACTGATCATTATACAGAGATCATCAAGGTCAGATGAAAAAAAAATTGCCGAGTATCAGAAGAACAGTAGTATTTTGGAAGCTTGGCACACCTTCCCAATGAAGGTGTTTTACCCAGTCTTTGCTTGTGGCAATTTCAAGAGGAAACAAACCACAAAGACAGAACTTAGAACTACTTTATTTTGTCAAGTTTCAAGGAGCTAGCACAAACCGTGTTTGATTTAGACTTAAAAACACATCTATCTGTATAGGAGGAAATAGAGTGAAACCTAAAAATTCAAACTGTTACTGGTAACGAACGCTTCATCCTAGAAGAGTGAAAATTGGGCAGCTAAGTGGACTTAGTGACCTGATCATTACCACAGAGATCATCAAGGTCGGATGAAATAAAATTTGCCGAGTACTCAGAAAACCAGTAGTATTTTGGAAGCTTGGAAGACCTTTCCAATGAATGTGTTTTACGCAGTCTTTGCTTGTGGCTATTTCAAGAGGAAACAAACCACAAAGACAGAACTTAGAACAACTTTATTTTGTCAAATTTCAAGGAGCTAGCACAAACCGTGTTTGATTTAGACTTCCAAACACATCTATCTATATAGGAGGAAATAGAGTGAAACCTAAAAACTCAAACAGTTACTGGTAACAAACGCTTCATCCTAGAAGAGTGAAAATTGGGCAGCTAAGTGGACAAAGTGAACTGATCATTACCACAGAGATCATCAAGGTCGGATGAAAAAAAATTTGCCGAGTATTCAGAAAACCAGTAGTTTTTTGGAAGCTTGGCACACCTTTCCAATGAAGGTGTTTTACGCAGTCTTTGCTTGTGGCTATTTCAAGAGGAAACAAACCACAAAGACAGAACTTAGAACTACTTTATTTTGTCAAGTTTCAAGGAGCTAGCACAAACCGTGTTTGATTTAGACTTAAAAAACACATCTATCTGTATAGGAGGAATAGAGTGAAACCTAAAAATTCAAACTGTTACTGGTAACGAACGCTTCATCCTAGAAGAGTGAAAATTGGGCAGCTAAGTGGACTTAGTGAACTGATCAGTTTCAGGGAGCTATCACAAACCGTGTTTGATTGAGACTTAAAAAACACATCTATCTGTATAGGAGGAAATAGAGTGAAACCTAAAAATTCAAACTGTTACTGGTAACGAACGCTTCATCCTAGAAGAGTGAAAGTTGGGCAGCTAAGTGGACTTAGTGAACTGATCATTACCACAGAGATCATAAAGGTCGTTTGAAAAAAAATTTGCCGAGTATTCAGAAAACCAGTAGTATTTTGGAAGCTTGGAACACCTTTCCAAAAAAGGTGTTTTACGCAGTCTTTGCTTGTGGCTATTTCAAGAGGAAACAAACCACAAAGACAGAACTTAGAACTTATTTATTTTGTCAACTTCCAAGGAGCTAGCACAAACCGTGTTTGATTTAGACTTAAAAAACACATCTATCTGTATAGGAGGAAATAGAATGAAACCTATAAATTAAAACTGTTACTGGTAACGAACGCTTCATCCTAGAAGAGTGAAAATTGGGCAGCTAAGTGGACTTAGTGAACTGATCAGTTTCAGGGAGCTATCACAAACCGTGTTTGATTTAGACTTAAAAAACACATCTATCTGTATAGGAGGAAATAGAGTGAAACCTAAAAATTCAAACTGTTACTGGTAACGAACGCTTCATATTAGAAGAGTGAAAATTGGGCAGCTAAGTGGACTTAGTGAACTGATCATTACCACAGAGATCATCAAGGTCGGAAGAAAAAAAAATTTGCCGAGTATCAGAAAACCAGTAGTATTTTGGAAGCTTTAAACACCTTTCCAATGAATGTGTTTTACGCAGTCTTTGCTTGTGGCTATTTCAAGAGGAAACAAACCACAAAGACAGAACTTAGAACTACTTTATTTTGTCAAGTTTCAAGTAGCTAGCACAAACCGTGTTTGATTTAGACTTAAAAAACACATCTATCTGTATAGGAAAAAATAGAGTGAAACCTAAAAATTCAAACTGTTACTGGTAACGAACGCTTCATCCTAGAAGAGTGAAAATTGGGCAGCTAAGTGGACTTAGTGAACTGATCATTACCACAGAGATCATCAAGTTCGGATGAAAAAAAATTTGCTGATTATTAAGAAAACCAGTAGTATTTTGGAAGATTGGAACACGTTTCCAATGAATGTGTTTTACGCAGTCTTTGCTTGTGGCTATTTCAAGAGGAAACAAACCACAAAGACTGAACTTAGAACAACTTTATTTTGTCAAGTTTCAAGGAGCTAGCAAAAATCGTGTTTGATTTAGACTTCCAAACACATCTATCTATACAGGAGGAAATAGAGTGAAACCTAAAAACTCAAACTGTTTCGGGTAATGAACGCTTCATTATAGAAGAGTGAATATTGGGCAGCTAAATGGACTTAGTGAAATGATCATTACCACAGAGATCATCAAGGTCGGATGAAAAAAATTTGCCGAGTATTCAGAAAAACAATAGTTTCTTTTAAGCTTGGCACACCTTTCCAATGAAGGTGTTTTACGCAGTCTTTGCTTGTGGCTATTTCAAGAGGAAACAAACCACAAAGACAGAACTTAGAACTACTTTATTTTGTCAAGTTTCAAGGAGCTAGCACAAACCGTGTTTGATTTAGACTTAAAAAACACATCTATCTGTATAGGAGGAAATAGAGTGAAACCTAAAAATTCAAACTGTTACTGGTAACAAACGCTTCATCCTAGAAGAGTGAAAATTGGGCAGCTAAGTGTACTTAGTGAACTGATCATTACCACAGAGATCATCAAGGAGGGATGAAATAAAATTTGCCGAGTATTACGAAAACTAGTAGTATTTTGGAAGCTTGGAACACCTTTCCAATGAATGTGTTTTACGCAGTCTTTGCTTGTGGCTATTTCAAGAGGAAACAAACCACAAAGACAGACCTTAGAACTACTTTATTTTGTCAAGTTTCAAGGAGCTAGCACAAACCGTGTTTGATTTACACTTAAAAAACACATCTATCTGTATAGGAGGAAATAGAGTGAAACCTAAAAATTCAAACTGTTACTGGTAACAAACGCTTCATCCTAGAAGAGTGAAAATTGGGCAGCTAAGTGTACTTAGTGAACTGATCATTACCACAGAGATCATCAAGGTGGGATGAAATAAAATTTGCCGAGTATTACGAAAACTAGTAGTATTTTGGAAGCTTGGAACACTTTTCCAATGAATGTGTTTTACGCAGTCTTTGCTTGTGGCTATTTCAAGAGGAAACAAACCACAAAGACAGAACTTAGAACTACTTTATTTTGTCAAGTTTCAAGGAGCTAGCACAAACCGTGTTTGATTTAGACTTAAAAAACACATCTATCTGTATAGGAGGAAATAGAGTGAAACCTAAAAATTCAAACTGTTACTGATAACGAACGCTTCATCCTAGAAGAGTGAAAGTTGGGCAGCTAAGTGGACTTAGTGAACTGATCATTACCACAGAGATCATCAAGGTCGGATGAAAAAAAAATTTGCCGAGTATTCAGAAAACCAGTAGTATTTTGGAAGCTTGGAACACCTTTCCAAAAAAGGTGTTTTACGCAGTCTTTGCTTGTGGCTATTTCAAGAGGAAACAAACCACAAAGACAGACGTTATAACTATTTTATTTTCTCAACTTTCAAGGAGCTAGCACAAACCGTGTTTGATTTAGACTTAAAAAAACACATCTATCTGTATAGGAGGAAATAGAGTGAAACCTAAAAATTCAAACTGTTACTGGTAGCAAACGCTTCATCCTAGAAGAGTGAAAATTGGGCAGCTAAGTGGACTTAGTGAACTGATCAGTTTCAGGGAGCTATCACAAACCGTGTTTGATATAGACTTAAAAAACACATCTATCTGTATAGGAGGAAATAGAGTGAAACCTAAAAATTCAAACTGTTACTGGTAACGAACGCTTCATCCTAGAAGAGTGAAAATTAGGCAGCTAAGTGGACTTAGTGAACTGATCATTACCACAGAGATCATCAAGGTCGGATGAAAAAAAATTTGCCGAGTATCAGAAAACCAGTAGTATTTTGGAAGCTTGGAACACCTTTCCAATGAATGTGTTTTACGCAGTCTTTGCTTGTGGCTATTTCAAGAGGAAAGAAACCACAAAGACAGAACTTAGAACTACTTTATTTTGTCAAGTTTCAAGGAGCTAGCACAAACCTTGTTTGATTTAGACTTAAAAAACACATCTATCTGTATAGGAGGAAAAAGAGTGAAACCTAAAAATTCAAACTGTTACTGGTAACGAACGATTCATCCTAGAAGAGTGAAAATTGGGGAGCTAAGTGGACTTAGTGAACTGATCATTATACAGAGTTCAACAAGGTCAGATGAAAAAAAAATTGCCGAGTATCAGAAGAACAGTAGTATTTTGGAAGCTTGGCACACCTTCCCAATGAAGGTGTTTTACCCAGTCTTTGCTTGTGGCAATTTCAAGAGGAAACAAACCACAAAGACAGAACTTAGAACTACTTTATTTTGTCAAGTTTCAAGGAGCTAGCACAAACCGTGTTTGATTTAGACTTAAAAAACACATCTATCTGTATAGGAGGAAATAGAGTGAAACCTAAAAATTCAAACTGTTACTGATAACGAACGCTTCATCCTAGAAGAGTGAAAGTTGGGCAGCTAAGTGGACTTAGTGAACTGATCATTACCACAGAGATCATCAAGGTCGGATGAAAAAAAAATTTGCCGAGTATTCAGAAAACCAGTAGTATTTTGGAAGCTTGGAACACCTTTCCAAAAAAGGTGTTTTACGCAGTCTTTGCTTGTGGCTATTTCAAGAGGAAACAAACCACAAAGACAGACGTTAGAACTATTTTATTTTCTCAACTTTCAAGGAGCTAGCACAAACCGTGTTTGATTTAGACTTAAAAAACACATCTATCTGTATAGGAGGAAATAGAGTGAAACCTAAAAATTCAAACTGTTACTGGTAGCAAACGCTTCATCCTAGAAGAGTGAAAATTGGGCAGCTAAGTGGACTTAGTGAACTGATCAGTTTCAGGGAGCTATCACAAACCGTGTTTGATATAGACTTAAAAAACACATCTATCTGTATAGGAGGAAATAGAGTGAAACCTAAAAATTCAAACTGTTACTGGTAACGAACGCTTCATCCTAGAAGAGTGAAAATTAGGCAGCTAAGTGGACTTAGTGAACTGATCATTACCACAGAGATCATCAAGGTCGGATGAAAAAAAATTTGCCGAGTATCAGAAAACCAGTAGTATTTTAGAAGCTTGGAACACCTTTCCAATGAATGTGTTTTACGCAGTCTATGCTTGTGGCTATTTCAAGAGGAAAGAAACCACAAAGACAGAACTTAGAACTACTTTATTTTGTCAAGTTTCAAGGAGCTAGCACAAACCTTGTTTGATTTAGACTTAAAAAACACATCTATCTGTATAGGAGGAAAAAGAGTGAAACCTAAAAATTCAAACTGTTACTGGTAACGAACGATTCATCCTAGAAGAGTGAAAATTGGGGACCTAAGTGGACTTAGTGAACTGATCATTATACAGAGTTCAACAAGGTCAGATGAAAAAAAAATTGCCGAGTATCAGAAGAACAGTAGTATTTTGGAAGCTTGGCACACCTTCCCAATGAAGGTGTTTTACCCAGTCTTTGCTTGTGGCAATTTCAAGAGGAAACAAACCACAAAGACAGAACTTAGAACTACTTTATTTTGTCAAGTTTCAAGGAGCTAGCACAAACCGTGTTTGATTTAGACTTAAAAACACATCTATCTGTATAGGAGGAAATAGAGTGAAACCTAAAAATTCAAACTGTTACTGGTAACGAACGCTTCATCCTAGAAGAGTGAAAATTGGGCAGCTAAGTGGACTTAGTGACCTGATCATTACCACAGAGATCATCAAGGTCGGATGAAATAAAATTTGCCGAGTACTCAGAAAACCAGTAGTATTTTGGAAGCTTGGAAGACCTTTCCAATGAATGTGTTTTACGCAGTCTTTGCTTGTGGCTATTTCAAGAGGAAACAAACCACAAAGACAGAACTTAGAACAACTTTATTTTGTCAAATTTCAAGGAGCTAGCACAAACCGTGTTTGATTTAGACTTCCAAACACATCTATCTATATAGGAGGAAATAGAGTGAAACCTAAAAACTCAAACAGTTACTGGTAACAAACGCTTCATCCTAGAAGAGTGAAAATTGGGCAGCTAAGTGGACAAAGTGAACTGATCATTACCACAGAGATCATCAAGGTCGGATGAAAAAAAATTTGCCGAGTATTCAGAAAACCAGTAGTTTTTTGGAAGCTTGGCACACCTTTCCAATGAAGGTGTTTTACGCAGTCTTTGCTTGTGGCTATTTCAAGAGGAAACAAACCACAAAGACAGAACTTAGAACTACTTTATTTTGTCAAGTTTCAAGGAGCTAGCACAAACCGTGTTTGATTTAGACTTAAAAAACACATCTATCTGTATAGGAGGAATAGAGTGAAACCTAAAAATTCAAACTGTTACTGGTAACGAACGCTTCATCCTAGAAGAGTGAAAATTGGGCAGCTAAGTGGACTTAGTGAACTGATCAGTTTCAGGGAGCTATCACAAACCGTGTTTGATTGAGACTTAAAAAACACATCTATCTGTATAGGAGGAAATAGAGTGAAACCTAAAAATTCAAACTGTTACTGGTAACGAACGCTTCATCCTAGAAGAGTGAAAGTTGCGCAGCTAAGTGGACTTAGTGAACTGATCATTACCACAGAGATCATCAAGGTCGGATGAAAAAAAAATTTGCCGAGTATTCAGAAAACCAGTAGTATTTTGGAAGCTTGGAACACCTTTCCAAAAAAGGTGTTTTACGCAGTCTTTGCTTGTGGCTATTTCAAGAGGAAACAAACCACAAAGACAGACGTTAGAACTATTTTATTTTGTCAACTTTCAAGGAGCTAGCACAAACCGTGTTTGATTTAGACTTAAAAAACACATCTATCTGTATAGGAGGAAATAGAGTGAAACCTAAAAATTCAAACTGTTACTGGTAGCAAACGCTTCATCCTAGAAGAGTGAAAATTGGGCAGCTAAGTGGACTTAGTGAACTGATCAGTTTCAGGGAGCTATCACAAACCGTGTTTGATATAGACTTAAAAAACACATCTATCTGTATAGGAGGAAATAGAGTGAAACCTAAAAATTCAAACTGTTACTGGTAACGAACGCTTCATCCTAGAAGAGTGAAAATTAGGCAGCTAAGTGGACTTAGTGAACTGATCATTACCACAGAGATCATCAAGGTCGGAAGAAAAAAAAATTTGCCGAGTATCAGAAAACCAGTAGTATTTTGGAAGCTTTAAACACCTTTCCAATGAATGTGTTTTACGCAGTCTTTGCTTGTGGCTATTTCAAGAGGAAACAAACCACAAAGACAGAACTTAGAACTACTTTATTTTGTCAAGTTTCAAGTAGCTAGCACAAACCGTGTTTGATTTAGACTTAAAAAACACATCTATCTGTATAGGAAAAAATAGAGTGAAACCTAAAAATTCAAACTGTTACTGGTAACGAACGCTTCATCCTAGAAGAGTGAAAATTGGGCAGCTAAGTGGACTAAGTGAACTGATCATTACCACAGAGATCATCAAGTTCGGATGAAAAAAAATTTGCTGATTATTAAGAAAACCAGTAGTATTTTGGAAGATTGGAACACGTTTCCAATGAATGTGTTTTACGCAGTCTTTGCTTGTGGCTATTTCAAGAGGAAACAAACCACAAAGACTGAACTTAGAACAACTTTATTTTGTCAAGTTTCAAGGAGCTAGCAAAAATCGTGTTTGATTTAGACTTCCAAACACATCTATCTATACTGGAGGAAATAGAGTGAAACCTAAAAACTCAAACTGTTTCGGGTAATGAACGCTTCATTATAGAAGAGTGAATATTGGGCAGCTAAATGGACTTAGTGAAATGATCATTACCACAGAGATCATCAAGGTCGGATGAAAAAAAATTTGCCGAGTATTCAGAAAAACAATAGTTTCTTGGAAGCTTGGCACACCTTTCCAATGAAGGTGTTTTACGCAGTCTTTGCTTGTGGCTATTTCAAGAGGAAACAAACCACAAAGACAGAACTTAGAACTACTTTATTTTGTCAAGTTTCAAGGAGCTAGCACAAACCGTGTTTGATTTAGACTTAAAAAACACATCTATCTGTATAGGAGGAAATAGAGTGAAACCTAAAAATTCAAACTGTTACTGGTAACAAACGCTTCATCCTAGAAGAGTGAAAATTGGGCAGCTAAGTGTACTTAGTGAACTGATCATTACCACAGAGATCATCAAGGTGGGATGAAATAAAATTTGCCGAGTATTACGAAAACTAGTAGTATTTTGGAAGCTTGGAACACCTTTCCAATGAATGTGTTTTACGCAGTCTTTGCTTGTGGCTATTTCAAGAGGAAACAAACCACAAAGACAGAACTTAGAACTAGTTTATTTTGTCAAGTTTCAAGAAGCTAGCACAAACCGTGTTTGATTTAGACTTAAAAAACACATCTATCTGTATAGGAGGAAATAGAGTGAAACCTAAAAATTCAAACTGTTACTGGTAACGAACGCTTCATCCTAGAAGAGTGAAAGTTGGGCAGCTAAGTGGACTTAGTGAACTGATCATTACCACAGAGATCATCAAGGTCGGATGAAAAAAAAATTTGCCGAGTATTCAGAAAACCAGTAGTATTTTGGAAGCTTGGAACACCTTTCCAAAAAAGGCGTTTTACGCAGTCTTTGCTTGTGGCTATTTCAAGAGGAAACAAACCACAAAGACAGAACTTAGAACAACTTTATTTTGTCAAATTTCAAGGAGCTAGCACAAACCGTGTTTGATTTAGACTTCCAAACACATCTATCTATATAGGAGGAAATAGAGTGAAACCTAAAAACTCAAACAGTTACTGGTAACAAACGCTTCATCCTAGAAGAGTGAAAATTGGGCAGCTAAGTGGACAAAGTGAACTGATCATTACCACAGAGATCATCAAGGTCAGATGAAAAAAAATTTGCCGAGTATTCAGAAAACCAGTAGTTTTTTGGAAGCTAGGCACACCTTTCCAATGAAGGTGTTTTACGCAGTCTTTGCTTGTGGCTATTTCAAGAGGAAACAAACCACAAAGACAGAACTTAGAACTACTTTATTTTGTCAAGTTTCAAGGAGCTAGCACAAACCGTGTTTGATTTAGACTTAAAAAACACATCTATCTGTATAGGAGGAATAGAGTGAAACCTAAAAATTCAAACTGTTACTGGTAACGAATGCTTCATCCTAGAAGAGTGAAAATTGGGCAGCTAAGTGGACTTAGTGAACTGATCATTACCACAGAGATCATCAAGGTGGGATGAAATAAAATTTGCCGAGTATTCAGAAAACCAGTAGTATTTTGGAAGCTTGGAACTCCTTTCCAATGAATGTGTTTTACGCAGTCTTTCCTTGTGGCTATTTCAAGAGGAAACAAACCACAAAGACAGAACTTAGAACTAATTTATTTTGTCAACTTCCAAGCAGCTAGCACAAACCGTGTTTGATTTAGACTTAAAAAACCCATCTATCTGTATAGGAGGAAATAGAGTGAAACCCAAAAAATTCAAACTGTTACTGGTAACGAACACTTCATCCTAGAAGAGTGAAAATTGGGCAGCTAAGTGGACTTAGTGAACTGATAAGTTTCAGGGAGCTATCACAAATCGTGTTTGATTTAGACTTAAAAAACACATCTATCTGTATAGGAGGAAATAGAGTGAAACCTAAAAATTCAAACTGTTACTGGTAACGAACGCTTCATCCTAGAAGAGTGAAAATTGGGCAGCTAAGTGGACTTAGTGAACTGATCATTACCACAGAGATCATCAAGGTCGGATGAAAAAAAATTTGCCGAGTATCAGAAAACCAGTAGTATTTTGGAAGCTTGGAACACCTTTCCAATGAATGTGTTTTACACAGTCTTTGCTTGTGGCTATTTCTAGAGGAAACAAACCACAAAGACAGAACTTAGAACTACTTTATTTTGTCAAGTTTCAAGGAGCTAGCACAAACCGTGTTTGATTTAGACTTAAAAAACACATCTATCTGTATAGGAGGAAATAGATTGAAACCTAAAAATTCAAACTGTTACTGGTAACGAACGCTTCATCCTAGAAGAGTGAAAATTGGGCAGCTAAGTGGACTTAGTGAACTGATCATTACCACAAAGATCATCAAGGTGGGATGAAATAAAATTTGCCGAGTATTCAGAAAACCAGTAGTATTTTGGAAGCTTGGAACACCTTTCCAATGAATGTGTTTTACGCAGTCTTTGCTTGTGGCTATTTCAAGAGGAAACAAACCACAAAGACAGAAGTTAGAACTACTTTATTTTGTCAAGTTTCAAGGAGCTAGCACAAACCGTGTTTGATTTAGACTTAAAAAACACATCTATCTGTATAGGAGGAAATAGAGTGAAACCTAAAAATTCAAACTGTTACTGGTAACGAACGCTTCATTTTAGAAGAGTGAAAGTTGGGCAGCTAAGTGGACTTAGTGAACTGATCATTACCACAGAGATCATCAAGGTCGGATGAAAAAAAATTTGCCGAGTATTCAGAAAACCAGTAGTATTTTGGAAGCTTGGAACACCTTTCCAAAAAAGGTGTTTTACACAGTCTTTGCTTGTGGCTATTTCAAGAGGAAACAAACCACAAAGACAGAACTTAGAACTAATTTATTTTGTCAACTTCCAAGGAGCTAGCACAAACCGTGTTTGATTTAGACTTAAAAAACACATCTATCTGTATAGGAGGAAATAGAGTGAAACCCAAAAAATTCAAAATGTTACTGGTAACGAACGCTTCATCCTAGAAGAGTGAAAATTGGGCAGCTAAGTGGACTTAGTGCACTGATCAGTTTCAGGGAGCTATCACAAACCGTGTTTGATTTAGACTTAAAAAACACATCTATCTGTATAGGAGGAAATAGAGTGAAACCTAAAAATTCAAACTGTTACTGGTAACGAACGCTTCATCCTAGAATAGTGAAAATTGGGCAGCTAAGTGGACTTAGTGAACTGATCATTACCACAGAGATCATCAAGGTCGGATGAAAAAAAATTTGCCGAGTATCAGAAAACCAGTAGTATTTTGGAAGCTTTAAACACCTTTCCAATGAATGTGTTTTACGCAGTCTTTGCTTGTGGCTATTTCAAGAGGAAACAAACCACAAAGACAGAACTTACAACAACTTTATTTTGTCAAGTTTCAAGGAGCTAGCACAAACCGTGTTTGATTTAGACTTAAAAAACACATCTATCTGTATAGGAGGAAATAGAGTGAAACCTAAAAATTCAAACTGTTACTGGTAACGAACGCTTCATCCTAGAAGAGTGAAAATTGGGCAGCTAAGTGGACTTAGTGAACTGATCAGTTTCAGGGAGCTATCACAAACCGTGTTTGATTTAGACTTAAAAAACACATCTATCTGTATAGGAGGAAATAGAGTGAAACCTAAAAATTCAAACTGTTACTGGTAACGAACGCTTCATCCTAGAATAGTGAAAATTGGGCAGCTAAGTGGACTTAGTGAACTGATCATTACCACAGAGATCATCAAGGTCGGATGAAAAAAATTTGCCGAGTATCAGAAAACCAGTAGTATTTTGGAAGCTTGGAACACCTTTCCAATGAATGTGTTTTACGCAGTCTTTGCTTGTGGCTATTTCAAGAGGAAACAAACCACAAAGACAGAACTTAGTACAACTTTATTTTGTCAAGTTTCAAGGAGCTAGCACACACCGTGTTTGATTTAGACTTCCAAACATATCTATCTATATAGGAGGAAATAGAGTGAAACCTAAAAACTCAATCTGTTACTGGTAACGAATGCTTCATCCTAGAAGAGTGAATATTGGGCAGCTAAGCAAACTTAGTGAACTGATCATTACCACAGAGATCATCAAGGTCGGATGAAAAAAAATTTGCAGAGTATTCAGAAAACCAGTAGTCTTTTGGAAGCCTGGCACACCTTTGAAATTAAAGTGTCTTTCGGAAGTCTCTGCTTGGGGTATTTCAAGAGGAAACAAACCACAAAAACAGAACTTAGAACTACTTTATTTTGTCAAGTTTCAAGGAGCTAGCACAAACCGTGTTTGATTTAGACTTCCAAACACATCTATCTATATAGGAGGAAATAGAGTGAAACCTAAAAACTCAAACTGTTACTGGTAACGAACGATTCATCCTAGAAGAGTGAATATTGGGCAGCTAAGTGGACTTAGTGAACTGATCATTAACACAGAGATCAGCAAGGTCGGATGAAAAAAAATTTGCCGAGTATTCAGAAAACCAGTAGTTTTTTGGAAGCTTGGCACACCTTTCCAATGAATGTGTTTTACGCAGTCTTTGCTTGTGCCTATTTCAAGAGGAAAAAAACCACAAAAACAGAACTTAGAACTACTTTATTTTGTCAACTTTCAAGGAGCTAGCACAAACCGTGTTTGATTTAGACTTCCAAACACATCTATCTATATAGGAGGAAATAGAGTGAAACATAAAAATTATAAGAGTTACTGGAAACGAACGCTTCAAGCAAGGACAGTGAAAATTGGGCAGCTAAGTGGACTTAGTGAACTGATCATTACCACAGAGAATCATCTAGATTGGGTGAAAAAATATTTGCCGAGATTTCAGAAAACCAGTAGTTTTTTGGAAGCTGGGCACACCATTGAAATGAAAGTGTCTTTCGGCAGTCTCTGCTTGTGGTAATTCAAGAGGAAACAAACCACAAAGACAGAACTTAGAACTACTTTATTTTGTCAAGTTTCAAGGAGCTAGCACAAACCGTGTTTGATTTAGACTTCCAAACATCTATCTATCTAGATAGGAGGAAATAGAGTGAAACCTAAAAATTCTAAGTGTTACTGGAAACGAACGCTTGAAGCAAGAAGAGTGAAAATTGGGCAGCTAAGTGGACTTAGTGAACTGATCATTACCACAGAGAATCATCTACATTGGGTGAAAAAATATTTGCCGAGATTTCAGAAAACCAGTAGTTTTTTGGAAGCTTGGCACACCTTTGAATTGAAAGTGTCTTTCGGCAGTCCCTGCTTGGGGTAATTCCAGAGGAAA
Source organism: Callospermophilus lateralis (assembly GCF_048772815.1). Lineage (NCBI taxonomy): Eukaryota > Metazoa > Chordata > Mammalia > Rodentia > Sciuridae > Callospermophilus > Callospermophilus lateralis. The sequence goes on from NW_027515873.1 coordinate 28,929, forward strand.
GAAACCACAAAAACAGATCTTAGAACTACTTTATTTTGTCAAGGTTCAAGGAACTAGCACAAACCGTGTTTGATTTAGACTTCCAAACACATCTATCTATATAGGAGGAAATAGAGTAAAACCTAAAAATTCTGTTACTGGAAACGAACGCTTCAAGCAAGGAGAGTGAAAATTGGGCAGCTAAGTGGACTTAGTGAACTGATCATTACCACAGAGAATCATCTAGATTGGGTGAAAAAATATTTGCCGAGATTTCAGAAAACCAGTAGTTTTTTGGAAGCTTGGCACACCTTTGAATTGAAAGTGGCTTTCGGCAGTCCCTGCTTGGGGTAATTCCAGAGGAAAGAAACCACAAAAACAGAACTTAGAACTACTTTATTTTGTCAAGTTTCAAGGAGCTAGCACAAACCGTGTTTGATTTAGACTTCCAAACACATCTATCTATATAGGAGGAAATAGAGTGAAACCTAAAAATTCTAAGTGTTACTGTAAACGAACGCTTGAAGCAAGAAGAGTGAAAATTGGGCAGCTAAGTGGACTGAGTGAACTGATCATTACCACAGAGAATCATCTAGATTGGGTGAAAAAATATTTGCCGAGATTTCAGAAAACCAGTAGTTTTTTGGAAGCTTGGCACACCTTTCCAATGAATGTGTTTTACGCAGTCTTTGCTTGTGGCTATTTCAAGAGGAAACAAACCACAAAGACAGAACTTAGAACAACTTTATTTTGTCAAGTTTCAAGGAGCTAGCACAAACCGTGTTTGATTTAGACTTCCAAACACATCTATCGATATAGGAGGAAATAGAGTGAAACCTAAAAACTCAAACTGTTACTGGTAACCAAGGCTTCATCCTAGAAGAGTGAATATTGGGCAGCTAAGTGGACTTAGTGAAGTGATCATTACCACAGAGATCATCAAGGTCGGATGAAAAAAAATTTGACGAGTATTCAGAAAACCATTAGTTTTTTGGAAGCTTGGCACACCTTTCCAATGAATGTGTTTTACGCAGTCTTTGCTTGTGGCTGTTTCAAGAGGAAACAAACCCCAAAGACAGAACTTAGAACAACTTTATTTTGTCAAGGTTCAAGGAACTAGCACAAACCGTGTTTGATTTAGACTTCCAAACACATCTATCTATATAGGAGGAAATAGAGTGAAACTTAAAAATTCTAAGTGTTACTGGAAACGAACGCTTCAAGGAAGGAGAGTGAAAACTGGGCAGCTAAGTGGACTTAGTGAACTGATCATTACCACAGAGAATCATCTAGATTGGGTTAAAACATATTTGCCGAGATTTCAGAAAACCAGTAGTTTTTTGGAAGCTTGGCACACCTTTCCAATGAATGTGTTTTATGCAGTCTTTGCTTGTGGCTATTTCAAGATGAAACAAACCACAAAGACAGAACTTAGAACAACTTTATTTTGTCAAGTTTCAAGGAGCTAGCACAAACCGTGTTTGATTTAGACTTCCAAACACATCTATCTATATAGGAGGAAATAGAGTGAAACCTAAAAACTCAAACTGTTACTGGTAACCAAGGCTTCATCCTCGAAGAGTGAATATTGGGCAGCTAAGTGGACTTAGTGAACTGGTCATTACCACAGAGATCATCCTGGTCGGAAAAAAAAATTTGCCGATTATTCAGAAAACCAGTAGTGTTTTGCAAGCTTGGCACACCTTTCCAATGAATGTGTATTACGCAGTCTTTGCTTGTGCCTATTTCAAGAGGGAACAAACCACAAAGACAGAACTTAGAAGTACTTTATTTTGTCAACTTTCAAGGAGTTAGCACAAACCGTGTTTGATTTAGACTTCCAAACACATCTATCTATATAGGAGGAAATAGAGTGAAACCTAAAAATTATAAGAGTTACTTGAAACGAACGCTTCAAGCAAGGACAGTGAAAATTGGGCAGCTAAGTGGACTTAGTGAACTGATCATTACCACAGAGAATCATCTAGATTGGGTGAAAAAATATTTGCCGAGATTTCAGAAAACCAGTAGTTTTTTGGAAGCTGGGCACACCATTGAAATGAAAGTGTCTTTCGGCAGTCTCTGCTTGGGGTAATTCAAGAGGAAACAAACCACAAAGACAGAACTTAGAACTACTTTATTTTATCAAGTTTCAAGGAGCTAGCACAAACCGTGTTTGATTTAGACTTCCAAACACATCTATCTATATAGGAGGAAATAGAGTGAAACCTAAAAATTCTAAGTGTTACTGGAAACGAACGCTTGAAGCAAGAAGAGTGAAAATTGGGCAGCTAAGTGGACTTAGTGAACTGATGATTACCACAGAGAATCATCTAGATTGGGTGAAAAAATATTTGCTGAGATTTCAGAAAACCAGTAGTTTTTTGGAAGCTTGGCACACCTTTGAATTGAAAGTGTCTTTCGGCAGTCCCTGCTTGGGGTAATTCCAGAGGAAAGAAACCACAAAAACAGAACTTAGAACTACTTTGTTTTGTCAAGGTTCAAGGAACTACCACAAACCGTGTTTGATTTAGACTTCCAAACACATCTATCTATATAGGAGGAAATAGAGTGAAACCTAAAAACTCAAACTGTTACTGGTAACCAAGGCTTCATCCTAGAAGAGTGAATATTGGGCAGCTAAGTGGACTTAGTGAAGTGATCATTACCACAGAGATCATCAAGGTCGGATGAAAAAAAATTTGCCGAGTATTCAGAAAACCATTAGTTTTTTGGAAGCTTGGCACACCTTTCCAATGAATGTGTTTTACGCAGTCTTTGCTTGTGGCTGTTTCAAGAGGAAACAAACCCCAAAGACAGAACTTAGAACAACTTTATTTTGTCAAGGTTCAAGGAACTAGCACAAACCGTGTTTGATTTAGACTTCCAAACACATCTATCTATATAGGAGGAAATAGAGTGAAACTTAAAAATTCTAAGTGTTACTGGAAACGAACGCTTCAAGGAAGGAGAGTGAAAACTGGGCAGCTAAGTGGACTTAGTGAACTGATCATTACCACAGAGAATCATCTAGATTGGGTTAAAACATATTTGCCGAGATTTCAGAATACCAGTAGTTTTTTGGAAGCTTGGCACACCTTTCCAATGAATGTGTTTTATGCAGTCTTTGCTTGTGGCTATTTCAAGAGGAAACAAACCACAAAGACACAACTTAGAACTACTTTATTTTGTCAAGTTTCAAGGAGCTAGCACAAACCGTGTTTGATTTAGACTTCCAAACACATCTATCTATATAGGAGGAAATAGAGTGAAACCTAAAAACTCAAACTGTTACTGGTAACCAAGGCTTCATCCTCGAAGAGTGAATATTGGGCAGCTAAGTGGACTTAGTGAACTGATCATTACCACAGAGATCATCCTGGTCGGAAAAAAAAATTTGCCGAGTATTCAGAAAACCAGTAGTGTTTTACAAGCTTGGCACACCATTCCAATGAATGTGTATTACGCAGTCTTTGCTTGTGCCTATTTCAAGAGGAAACAAACAACAAAGACAGAACTTAGAACTACTTTATTTTGTCCACTTTCAAGGAGCTAGCACAAACCGTGTTTGATTTAGACTTCCAAACACATCTATCTATATAGGAGGAAATAGAGTGAAACCTAAAAATTATAAGAGTTACTTGAAACGAACGCTTCAAGCAAGGACAGTGAAAATTGGGCAGCTAAGTGGACTTAGTGAACTGATCATTACCACAGAGAATCATCTAGATTGGGTGAAAAAATATTTGCCGAGATTTCAGAAAACCAGTAGTTTTTTGGAAGCTGGGCACACCATTGAAATGAAAGTGTCTTTCGGCAGTCTCTGCTTGGGGTAATTCAAGAGGAAACAAACCACAAAGACAGAACTTAGAACTACTTTATTTTATCAAGTTTCAAGGAGCTAGCACAAACCGTGTTTGATTTAGACTTCCAAACACATCTATCTATATAGGAGGAAATAGAGTGAAACCTAAAAATTCTAAGTGTTACTGGAAACGAACGCTTGAAGCAAGAAGAGTGAAAATTGGGCAGCTAAGTGGACTTAGTGAACTGATGATTACCACAGAGAATCATCTAGATTAGGTGAAAAAATATTTGCTGAGATTTCAGAAAACCAGTAGTTTTTTGGAAGCTTGGCACACCTTTGAATTGAAAGTGTCTTTCGGCAGTCCCTGCTTGGGGTAATTCCAGAGGAAAGAAACCACAAAAACAGAACTTAGAACTACTTTATTTTGTCAAGGTTCAAGGAACTACCACAAACCGTGTTTGATTTAGACTTCCAAACACATCTATCTATATAGGAGGAAATAGAGTGAAACCTAAATATTCTGTTACTGGAAACGAACGCTTCAAGCAAGGAGAGTGAAAATTGGGCAGCCAAGTGGACTTAGTGATCTGATCATTACCACAGAGAATCATCTAGATTGGGTGAAAAAACATTTGCCGCGATTTCAGAAAACCAGTAGTTTTTTGGAAGCTTGGCACACCTTTGAATTGAAAGTGTCTTTCGGCAGTCCCTGCTTGGGGTAATTCCAGAGGAAAGAAACCACAAAAACAGAACTTAGAACTACTTTATTTTGACAAGTTTCAAGGAGCTAGCACAAACCGTGTTTGATTAGACTTCCAAACACATCTATCTATATTGGAGGAAATAGAGTGAAACCTATAAATTCTAAGTGTTACTGGAAACGAACGCTTGAAGCAAGAAGAGTGAAAATTGGGCAGCTAAGTGGACTTAGTGAACTGATCATTACCACAGAGAATCATCTAGATTGGGTGAAAACATATTTGCCGAGATTTCAGAAAACCAGTAGTATTTTGGAAGCTTGGCACACCTTTCCAATGAATGTGTTTTATGCAGTCTTCGCTTGTGGCTATTTCAAGAGGAAACAAACCACAAAGACAGAACTTAGAACTAATTTATTTTGTCAACTTCCAAGGAGCTAGCACAAACCGTGTTTGATTTAGACTTAAAAAACACATCTATCTGTATAGGAGGAAATAGAGTGAAACCTAAAAATTCAAACTGTTCCTGGTAACGAACGCTTCATCCTAGAAGAGTGAAAATTGGGCAGCTAATGGACTTAGTGAACTGATCATTACCACAGAGATCATCAAGGTCGGATGAAAAAAAATTTGCCGATTATTAAGAAAACCAGTAGTATTTTGGAAGCTTGGAACACGTTTCCAATGAATGTGCTTTACACAGTCTTTGCTTGTGGCTATTTCAAGAGGAAACAAACCACAAAGACAGAACTTAGAACAACTTTATTTTGTCAAGTTTCAAGGAGCTAGCAAAAACCGTGTTTGATTTAGACTTCCAAACACATCTATCTATACAGGAGGAAATAGAGTGAAACCTAAAAACTCAAACTGTTTCGGGTAATGAACGCTTCATTATAGAAGAGTGAATATTGGGCAGCTAAGTGGACTTAGTGAAATGATCATTACCACAGAGATATTCAAGGTCGGATGAAAAAAATTTGCCGAGTATTCAGAAAAACAATAGTTTCTTGGAAGCTTGGCACACCTTTCCAATGAAGGTGTTTTACGCAGTCTTTGCTTGTGGCTATTTCAAGAGGAAACAAACCACAAAGACAGAACTTAGAACTACTTTATTTTGTCAAGTTTCAAGGAGCTAGCACAAACCGTGTTTGATTTAGACTTAAAAAACACATCTATCTCTATAGGAGGAAATAGAGTGAAACCTAAAAATTCAAACTGTTACTGGTAACAAACGCTTCATCCTAGAAGAGTGAAAATTGGGCAGCTAAGTGGACTTAGTGAACTGATCATTACCACAGAGATCATCAAGGTGGGATGAAATAAAATTTGCCGAGTATTCAGAAAACCAGTAGTATTTTGGAAGCTTGGAACACCTTTCCAATGAATGTGTTTTACGCAGTCTTTGCTTGTGGCTATTTCAAGAGGAAACAAACCACAAAGACAGAACTTAGAACTACTTTATTTTGTCAAGTTTCAAGGAGCTAGCACAAACCGTGTTTGATTTAGACTTAAAAAACCCATCTATCTCTATAGGAGGAAATAGAGTGAAACCTAAAAATTCAAACTGTTACTGGTAACGAACGCTTCATCCTAGAAGAGTGAAAGTTGGGCAGCTAAGTGGACTTAGTGAACTGATCATTACCACAGAGATCATCAAGGTCGGATGAAAAAAAAATTTGCCGAGTATTCAGAAAACCAGTAGTATTTTGGAAGCTTGGAACACCTTTCCAAAAATGGTGTTTTACGCAGTCTTTACTTGTGGCTATTTCAAGAGGAAACAAACCACAAAGACAGACCTTAGAACTAATTTATTTTGTCAACATTCAAGGAGCTAGCACAAACCGTGTTTGATTTAGACTTAAAAAACACATCTATCTGTATAGGAGGAAATAGAGTGAAACCTAAAAATTCAAACTGTTACTCGTAACGAACGCCTCATCCTAGAAGAGTGAATATTGGGGAGCTAAGTGGACTAAGTAAACTGATCATTACCACAGAGATCATCAAAGTCGGATGAAAAAAATTTGCCGAATATTCAGAAAACCAGTAGTTTTTTGGAAGCTTGGCACACCTTTCCAATGAAGGTGTTTTACGCAGTTTTTGCTTGTGGCTATTTGAAGAGGAAAGAAACCACAAAGACAGAACTTAGAACTACTTTATTTTGTCAAGTTTCAAGGAGCTAGCACAAACCGTGTTTGATTTAGACTTAAAAAACACATCTATCTGTATAGGAGGAAATAGAGTGAAACCTAAAAATTCAAACTGTTACTGGTAACGAACGCTTCATCCTAGAAGAGTGAAAATTGGGCAGCTAAGTGGACTTAGTGAACTGATGATTTCCACAGAGATCATCAAGGTCGGATGAAAAAAAATTTGCCGAGTATCAGAAAACCAGTAGTATTTTGGAAGCTTGGAACACCTTTCCAATGAATGTGTTTTACGCAGTCTTTGCTTGTGGCTATTTCAAGAGGAAAGAAACCACAAAGACAGAACTTAGAACTACTTTATTTTGTCAAGTTTCAAGGAGCTAGCACAAACCGTGTTTGATTTAGACTTAAAAAACACATCTATCTGTATAGGAGGAAATAGAGTGAAACCTAAAAATTCAAACTGTTACTGGTAACGAACGCTTCATCCTAGAAGAGTGAAAATTGGGCAGCTAAGTGGACTTAGTGAACTGATCATTACCACAGAGATCATCAAGGTCGGATGAAAAAAAATTTGCCGATTATTAAGAAAACCAGTAGTATTTTGGAAGCTTGGAACACGTTTCCAATGAATGTGTTTTACGCAGTCTTTGCTTGTGGCTATTTCAAGAGGAAACAAACCACAAAGACAGAACTTAGAACAACTTTATTTTGTCAAGTTTCAAGGAGCTAGCAAAAACCGTGTTTGATTTAGACTTCCAAACACATCTATCTATATAGGAGGAAATAGAGTGAAACCTAAACTCTCAAACTGTTACTGGTAACGAACGCTTCATCCTAGAAGAGTGAATATTGGGCAGCTAAGTGGACTAAGTAAACTGATCATTACCACAGAGATCATCAACGTCGGATGAAAAAAAATTTGCCGAGTATTCAGAAAACCAGTAGTTTTTTGGAAGCTTGGCACACCTTTCCAATGAAGGTGTTTTACGCAGTCTTTGCTTGTGGCTATTTCAAGAGGAAACAAACCACAAAGACAGAACTTAGAACTACTTTATTTTGTCAAGTTTCAAGGAGCTAGCACAAACCGTGTTTGATTTAGACTTAAAAAACACATCTATCTGTATAGGAGGAAATAGAGTGAAACCTAAAAATTCAAACTGTTACTGGTAACGAACGCTTCATCCTAGAATGGTGAAAATTGGGCAGCTAAGTGGGCTTAGTGAACTGATCATTACCATAGAGATCATCAAGGTCGGATGAAAAAAAATTTGCGGAGTATTCCGAAAACCAGTAGTTTTTTGGAAGCTTGGCACACCTTTCCAATGAATGTGTTTTACGCAGTCTTTGCTTGTGGCTATTTCAAGAGTAAACAAACCACAAAGACAGAACTTAGAACTACTTTATTTTGTCAAGTTTCAAGGAGCTAGCACAAACCGTGTTTGATTTAGACTTAAAAAACACATCTATCTGTATAGGAGGAAATAGAGTGAAACCTAAAATTCAAACTGTTACTGGTAACGAACGCTTCATCCTAGAAGAGTGAAAGTTGGGCAGCTATTGGACTTAGTGAACTGATCATTACCACAGAGATCATCAAGGTCGGATGAAAAAAAATTTGCCGAGTATTCAGAAAACCAGTAGTATTTTGGAAGCTTGGCACACCTTTCCAATGAATGTGTTTTACGCAGTCTTTTCTTGTGGCTATTTCAAGAGGAAACAAACCACAAAGACAGAACTTAGAACTACTTTATTTTGTCAAGTTTCAAGGAGCTAGCACAAACCGTGTTTGATTTAGACTTAAAAAACACATCTATCTGTATAGGAGGGAATAGAGTGAAACCTAAAAATTCAAACTGTTACTGGTAACGAACGCTTCATCCTAGAAGAATGAAAATTGGGCAGCTAAGTGGACTTAGTGAACTGATCATTACCACAGAGATCACCAAGGTCGGATGAAAAAAAATTTGCCGAGTATTCAGAAAACCAGTAGTATTTTGGAAGCTTGGCACACCTTTCCAATGAATGTGTTTTATGCAGTCTTTGATTGTGGCTATTTCAAGAGGAAACAAACCACAAAGACAGAACTTAGAACTACTTTATTTTGTCAAGTTTCATGGAGCTAGCACAAACCGTGTTTGATTTAGACTTAAAAAACACATCTATCTGTATAGGAGGAAATAGAGTGAAACCTAAAAATTCAAACTGTTACTGGTAACGAACGCTTCATCCTAGAAGAGTGAAAATTGGGCAGCTAAGTGGACTTAGTGAACTGATCATTACCACAGAGATCATCAAGGTCGGATGAAAAAAAATTTGCAGAGTATTCCGAAAACCAGTAGTTTTTTGGAAGCTTGGCACACCTTTCCAATGAATGTGTTTTACCCAGTCTTTGCTTGAGCCTATTTCAAGAGGAATCAAACCACAAAGACAGAACTTAGAACTACTTTATTTTGTCAAATTTCAAGGAGCTAGCACAAACCGTGTTTGATTTAGACTTCCAAACACATCTATCTATATAGGAGGAAATAGAGTGAAACCTAAAAATTCAAACTGTTACTGGTAACGAACGCCTCATCCTAGAAGAGTGAATATTGGGCAGCTAAGTGGACTAAGTAAACTGATCATTACCACAGAGATCATCAACGTCGGATGAAAAAAAATTTGCCGAATATTCAGAAAACCAGTAGTTTTTTGGAAGCTTGGCACACCTTTCCAATGAAGGTGTTTTACGCAGTTTTTGCTTGTGGCTATTTCAAGAGGAAACAAACCACAAAGACAGAACTTAGAACTACTTTATTTTGTCAAGTTTCAAGGAGCTAGCACAAACCGTGTTTGATTTAGACTTAAAAAACACATCTATCTGTATAGGAGGAAATAGAGTGAAACCTAAAAATTCAAACTGTTACTGGTAACGAACGCTTCATCCTAGAAGAGTGAAAATTGGGCAGCTAAGTGGACTTAGTGAACTGATCATTACCACAGAGATCATCAAGGTCGGATGAAAAAAAATTTGCCGAGTATCAGAAAACCAGTAGTATTTTGGAAGCTCGGAACACCTTTCCAATGAATGTGTTTTACGCAGTCTTTGCTTGTGGCTATTTCAAGAGGAAAGAAACCACAAAGCCAGAACTTAGAACTACTTTATTTTGTCAAGTTTCAAGGAGCTAGCACAAACCGTGTTTGATTTAGACTAAAAAAACACATCTATCTGTATAGGAGGAAATAGAGTGAAACCTAAAAATTCAAACTGTTACTGGTAACGAACGCTTCATCCTAGAAGAGTGAAAATTGGGCAGCTAAGTGGACTTAGTGAACTGATCATTACCACAGAGATCATCAAGGTTGGATGAAAAAAAATTTGCCGATTTTTAAGAAACCAGTAGTATTTTGGAAGCTTGGAACACGTTTCCAATGAATGTGTTTTACGCAGTCTTTGCTTGTGGCTATTTCAAGAGGAAACAAACCACAAAGACAGAACTTAGAACAACTTTATTTTGTCAAGTTTCAAGGAGCTAGCACAAACCGTGTTTGATTTAGACTTAAAAACACATCTATCTATACAGGAGGAAATAGAGTGAAACCTAAAAACTCAAACTGTTTCGGGTAATGAACGCATCATTATAGAAGAGTGAATATTGGGCAGCTAAGTGGACTTAGTGAAGTGATCATTACCACAGAGATCATCAATGTCGGATTAAAAAAATTTGCCGAGTATTCAGAAAAACAGTAGTTTCTTGGAAGCTTGGCACACCTTTCCAATGAAGGTGTTTTACGCAGTCTTTGCTTGTGGCTATTTCAAGAGGAAACAAACCACAAAGACAGAACTTAGAACTACTTTATTTTGTGAAGTTTTAAGGAGCTAGCACAAACCGTGTTTGATTTAGACTTAAAAAACACATCTATCTGTATAGGAGGAAATAGAGTGAAAGCTAAAAACTCATACTGTTACTGGTAACGAACGCTTCATCCTAGAAGAGTGAAAATTGGGCAGCTATGTGGACTTAGTGAACTGATCATTACCACAGAGATCATCAAGGTGGGATGAAATAAAATTTGCCGAGTATTCAGAAAACCAGTAGTATTTTGGAAGCTTGGAACACCTTTCCAATGAATGTGTTTTACGCAGTCTTTGCTTGTGGCTATTTCAAGAGAAAACAAACCACAAAGACAGAACTTAGAACTACTTTATTTTGTCAAGTTTCAAGGAGCTAGCACAAACCGTGTTTGATTTAGACTTAAAAAACACATCTATCTGTATAAGAGGAAATAGAGTGAAAGCTAAAAACTCATACTGTTACTGGTAACGAACGCTTCATCCTAGAAGAGTGAAAATTGGGCAGCTATGTGGACTTAGTGAACTGATCATTACCACAGAGAATCATCTAGATTGGATGAAAAAATATTTGCCGAGATTTCAGAAAACCAGTAGTTTTTTGGAAGCTTGGCACACCTTTGAATTGAAAGTGTCTTTCGGCAGTCCCTGCTTGGGGTAATTCCAGAGGAAAGAAACCACAAAAAGAGAACTTAGAACTACTTTATTTTGTCAAGTTTCAAGGAGCTAGCACAAACCGTGTTTGATTTAGACTTCCAAACACATCTATCTATATAGGAGGAAATAGAGTGAAACCTAAAAATTCTAAGTGTTACTGGAAACGAACGCTTGAAGCAAGAAGAGTGAAAATTGGGCAGCTAAGTGGACTTAGTGAACTGATCATTACCACAGAGAATCATCTAGATTGGGTGAAAACATGTTTGCCGAGATTTCAGAAAACCAGTAGTATTTTGGAAGCTTGGCACACCTTTCCAATGAATGTGTTTTATGCAGTCTTCACTTGTGGCTATTTCAAGAGGAAACAAACCACAAAGACAGAACTTAGAACTAATTTATTTTGTCAACTTCCAAGGAGCTAGCACAAACCGTGTATGATTTAGACTTAAAAAACACATCTATCTGTATAGGAGGAAATAGAGTGAAACCTAAAAATTCAAACTGTTACTGGTAACGAACGCTTCATCCTAGAAGAGTGAAAATTGGGCAGCTAAGTGGACTTAGTGAACTGATCAGTTTCAGGGAGCTATCACAAACCGTGTTTGATTTAGACTTAAAAAACACATCTATCTGTATAGGAGGAAATAGAGTGAAACCTAAAAATTCAAACTGTTACTGGTAACGAACGCTTCATCCTAGAAGAGTGAAAATTGGGCAGCTAAGTGGACTTAGTGAACTGATCATTACCACAGAGATCATCAAGGTCGGATGAAAAAAATTTGCCGAGTATCAGAAAACCAGTAGTATTTTGGAAGCTTGGAACACCTTTCCAATGAATGTGTTTTACGCAGTCTTTGCTTGTGGCTATTTCAAGAGGAAACAAACCACAAAGACAGAACTTAGAACTACTTTATTTTGTCAAGTTTCAAGGAGCTAGCACAAACCGTGTTTGATTTAGACTTAAAAAACTCATCTATCTGTATAGGAGGAAATAGAGTGAAACCTAAAATTCAAACTGTTACTGGTAACGAACGCTTCATACTAGAAGAGTGAAAGTTGGGCAGCTAAGTGGACTTAGTGAACTGATCATTACCACAGAGATCATCAAGTTCGGATGAAAAAAAATTTGCCGAGTATTCAGAAAACCAGTAGTATTTTGGAAGCTTGGCACACCTTTCCAATGAATGTGTTTTACGCAGTCTTTGCTTGTGGCTATTTCAAGAGGAAACAAACCACAAAGACAGAACTTAGAACTACTTTATTTTGTCAAGTTTCAAGGAGCTAGCACAAACCGTGTTTGATTTAGACTTAAAAAACACATCTATCTGTATAGGAGGAAATAGAGTGAAACCTAAAAATTCAAACTGTTACTGGTAACGAACGCTTCATCCTAGAAGGGTGAAAATTGGGCAGCTAAGTGGGCTTAGTGAACTGATCATTACCATAGAGATCATCAAGGTCGGATGAAAAAAAATTTGCGGAGTATTCCGAAAACCAGTAGTTTTTTGGAAGCTTGGCACACCTTTCCAATGAATGTGTTTTACGCAGTCTTTGCTTGTGGCTATTTCAAGAGGAAACAAACCACAAAGACAGAACTTAGAACTACTTTATTTTGTCAAGTTTCAAGGAGCTAGCACAAACCGTGTTTGATTTAGACTTAAAAAACACATCTATCTGTATAGGAGGAAATAGAGTGAAACCTAAAAATTCAAACTGTTACTGGTAACGAACGCTTCATCCTAGAAGAGTGAAAATTGGGCAGCTAAGTGGACTTAGTGAACTAATCATTACCACAGAGATCATCAACGTCGGATGAAAAAAATTTGCCGAGTATTCAGAAAACCAGTAGTTTTTTGGAAGCTTGGCACACCTTTCCAATGAATGTGTTTTACGCAGTCTTTGCTTGTGGCTATTTCAAGAGGAAACAAACCACAAAGACAGAACTTAGAACTACTTTATTTTCTCAAGTTTCAAGGAGCTAGCACAAACCGTGTTTGATTTAGACTTAAAAAACACATCTATCTGTATAGGAGGAAATAGAGTCAAACCTAAAAATTCAAACTATTACTGGTAACGAACGCTTCATCCTAGAAGAGTGAAAGTTGGGCAGCTAAGTGGACTTAGTGAACTGATCATTACCACAGAGATCATCAAGGTCGGATGAAAAAAAATTTGCAGAATATTCCGAAAACCAGTAGTTTTTTGGAAGCTTGGCACACCTTTCCAATGAATGTGTTTTACGCAGTCTTTGCTAGTGGCTATTTCAAGAGGAAATAAACCACAAAGACAGAACTTAGAACTACTTTATTTTGTCAAGTTTCAAGGAGCTAGCACAAACCGTGTTTGATTTAGACTTAAAAAACACATCTATCTGTATAGGAGGGAATAGAGTGAAACCTAAAAATTCAAACTGTTACTGGTAACGAACGCTTCATCCTAGAAGAATGAAAATTGGGCAGCTAAGTGGACTTAGTGAACTGATCATTACCACAGAGATCACCAAGGTCGGATGAAAAAAATTTGCCAAGTATTCAGAAAACCAGTAGCATTTTGGAAGCTTGGAACACCTTTCCAATGAAGGTGTTTTACACAGTGTTTGCTTGTGGCTATTTCAAGAGGACACAAACCACAAAGACAGAACTTAGAACTACTTTATTTTGTCAAGTTTCAAGGAGCTAGCACAAACCGTGTTTGATTTAGACTTAAAAAACACATCTATCTGTATAGGAGGAAATAGAGTGAAACCTAAAAATTCAAACTGTTACTGGTAACGAACGCTTCATCCTAGAAGAGTGAAAAATGGGCAGCTAAGTGGACTTAGTGAACTAATCATTACCACAGAGATCATCAACGTCGGATGAAAAAAAATTTGCCGAGTATTCCGAAAACCAGTAGTTTTTTGGAAGCTTGGCACACCTTTCCAATGAATGTGTTTTACGCAGTCTTTGCTTGTGGCTATTTCAAGAGGAAACAAACCACAAAGACAGAACTTAGAACTACTTTATTTTCTCAAGTTTCAAGGAGCTAGCACAAACCGTGTTTGATTTAGACTTAAAAAACACATCTATCTGTATAGGAGGAAATAGAGTCAAACCTAAAAATTCAAACTGTTACTGGTAACGAACGCTTCATCCTAGAAGAGTGAAAGTTGGGCAGCTAAGTGGACTTAGTGAACTGATCATTACCACAGAGATCATCAAGGTCGGATGAAAAAAAATTTGCAGAATATTCCGAAAACCAGTAGTTTTTTGGAAGCTTGGCACACCTTTCCAATGAATGTGTTTTACGCAGTCTTTGCTTGTGGCTATTTCAAGAGGAAACAAACCACAAAGACAGAACTTAGAACTACTTTATTTTGTCAAGTTTCAAGGAGCTAGCACAAACCGTGTTTGATTTAGACTTAAAAAACACATCTATCTGTATAGGAGGGAATAGAGTGAAACCTAAAAATTCAAACTGTTACTGGTAACGAACGCTTCATCCTAGAAGAATGAAAATTGGGCAGCTAAGTGGACTTAGTGAACTGATCATTACCACAGAGATCACCAAGGTCGGATGAAAAAAAATTTGCCAAGTATTCAGAAAACCAGTAGCATTTTGGAAGCTTGGAACACCTTTCCAATAAAGGTGTTTTACACAGTGTTTGCTTGTGGCTATTTCAAGAAAACACAAACCACAAAGACAGAACTTAGAACTACTTTATTTTGTCAAGTTTCAAGGAGCTAGCACAAACCGTGTTTGATTTAGACTTAAAAAACACATCTATCTGTATAGGAGGAAATAGAGTGAAACCTAAAAATTCAAACTGTTACTGGTAACGAACGCTTCATCCTAGAAGAGTGAAAGTTAGGCAGCTAAGTGGAGTTCGTGAACTGATCATTACCACAGAGATCATCAACGTCGGATGAAAAAAAATTTGCCAAGTATTCAGAAAACCAGTAGTATTTTGGAAGCTTGGAACACCTTTCCAATGAATGTGTTTTATGCAGTCTTTGATTGTGGCTATTTCAAGAGGAAACAAACCACAAAGACAGAACTTAGAACTACTTTATTTTGTCAAGTTTTATGGAGCTAGCACAAACCGTGTTTGATTTAGACTTAAAAAACACATCTATCTGTATAGGAGGAAATAGAGTGAAACCTAAAAATTCAAACTGTTACTGGTAACGAACGCTTCACCCTAGAAGAGTGAAAATTGGGCAGCTAAGTGGACTTAGTGAACTGATCATTACCACAGAGATCATCAAGGTCGGATGAAAAAAAATTTGCCGAGTATTCTGAAAACCAGTAGTTTTTTGGAAGCTTGGCACACCTTTCCAATGAATGTGTTTTACGCAGTCTTTGCTTGTGGCTATTTCAAGAGGAAACAAACCACAAAGACAGAACTTAGAACTACTTTATTTTGTCAAGTTTCAAGGAGCTAGCACAAACCGTGTTTGATTTAGACTTAAAAAACAAATCTATCTGTATAGGAGGAAATAGAGTGAAACCTAAAAATTCAAACTGTTACTGGTAACGAACGCTTCATCCTAGAAGAGTGAAAATTGGGCAGCTAAGTGGACTTAGTGAACTGATCATTACCACAGAGATCATCAAGGTCGGATGAAAAAAAATTTGCCGATTATAAAGAAAACCAGTAGTATTTTGGAGGCTTTTAACACCTTGCCAATGAATGTGTTTTACGCAGTCTTTGCTTGTGGCTATTTCAAGAGGAAACAAACAACAAAGACAGAACTTAGAACTACTTTATTTTGTCAAGTTTCAATGAGCTAGCACAAACCGTGTTTGATTTAGACTTCCAAACATATCTATCTATATAGAAGAAAATAGAGTGAAACCTAAAAACTCAAACTGTTTCTGGTAACGAACGCTTCATCCTAGAAGAGTGAAAATTGGGCAGCTATGTGGACTTAGTGAACTGATCATTACCACAGAGATCATCAAGGTCGGATGAAAAAAAATTTGTCGAGTATTCAGAAAACCAGTAGTATTTTGGAAGCTTGGAACACCTTTCCAATAAAGGTGTTTCACGCAGTCTTTGCTTGTGGCTATTTCAAGAGGAAACAAACCACAAAGACAGAACTTAGAACTACCTTATTTTGTCAAGTTTCAAGGAGCTAGCACAAACCATTTTGGTTTAGACTTAAAAAACACATCTATCTGTATAGGAGGAAATAGAGTGAAACCTAAAAATTCAAACTGTTACTGGTAACCAACGCTTCATCCTAGAAGAGTGAAAGTTGGGCAGCTAAGTGGACTTAGTGAACTGATCATTACCACAGAGATCATCAAGGTCGGATGAAAAAAAATTTGCCGAGTATTCAGAAAACCAGTAGTATTTTGGAAGCTTGGAACACCTTTCCAATGAATGTGTTTTACGCAGTCTTTGCTTGTGGCTATTTCAAGAGGAAACAAACCACAAAGACAGAACTTAGAACTACTTTATTTTGTCAAGTTTCAAGGAGCTAGCACAAACCGTGTTTGATTTAGACTTAAAAAACACATCTATCTGTATAGGAGGAAATAGAATGAAACCTAAAAATTCAAACTGTTACTGGTAACGAACGCTTCATCCTAGAAGAGTGAAAATTGGGCAGCTAAGTGGACTTAGTGAACTGATCATTACCACAGAGATCATCAAGGTCGGATGAAAAAAAATTTGCCGAGTATTCCGAAAACCAGTAGTTATTTGGAAGCTTGGCACACCTTTCCAATGAATGTGTTTTACGCAGTCTTTCCTTGTGCCTATTTCAAGAGGAAACAAACCACAAAGACAGAACTTAGAACTACTTTATTTTGTCAAGTTTCAAGGAGCTAGCACAAACCGTGTTTGATTTCGACTTCCAAACACATCTATCTATATAGGAGGTAATAGAGTGAAACCTAAAAACTCAAACTGTTAGTGGTAACGAGCGCTTCATCCTAGAAGAGTGAAAATTGGGCAGCTAAGTGGACTTAGTGAACTGATCATTACCACAGAGATCATCAAGGTCGGATGAAAAAAAATTTGCAGAGTATTCCGAAAACCAGTAGTTTTTTGGAAGCTTGGCACACCTTTCCAATGAATGTGTTTTACGCAGTCTTTGCTTGTGCCTATTTCAAGAGGAAACAAACCACAAAGACAGAACTTAGAACTACTTTATTTTGTCAAGTTTCAAGGAGCTAGCACAAACCGTGTTTGATTTAGGCTTCCAAACACATCTATCTTTATAGGAGGAAATAGAGTGAAACCTAAAAACTCAAACTGTTACTGGTAACGAAAGCTTCATCATAGAAGAGTGAATATTGGGCAGCTAAGTGGACTAAGTAAACTGATCATTACCACAGAGATCATCAACGTCGGATAAAAAAAAATTTGCCGAGTATTCAGAAAACCAGTAGTTTTTTGGAAGCTTGGCACACCTTTCCAATGAATGTGTTTTACGCAGTCTTTGCTTGTGGCTATTTCAAGAGGAAACAAACCACAAAGACAGAACTTAGAACTACTTTATTTTGTCAAGTTTCAAGGAGCTAGCACAAACCGTGTTTGATTTAGACTTAAAAAAACAAATCTATCTGTATAGGAGGAAATAGAGTGAAACCTAAAAATTCAAACTGTTACTGGTAACGAACGCTTCATCCTAGAAGAGTGAAAATTGGGCAGCTAAGTGGACTTAGTGAACTGATCATTACCACAGAGATCATCAAGGTCGGATGAAAAAAAATTTGCCGAGTATTCAGAAAACAAGTAGTTTTTTTGAAGCTTGGCCGACCTTTCCAATGAAGGTGTTTTACGCAGTCTTTGCTTGTGCCTATTTCAAGAGGAAACAAACCACAAAGACAGAACTTAGAACTACTTTATTTTGTCAAGTTTCAAGGAGCTAGCACAAACCGTGTTTGATTTAGACTTAAAAAACACATCTATCTGTATAGGAGGAAATAGAGTGAAACCTAAAAATTCAAACTGTTACTGGTAACGAACGCTTCATCCTAGAAGAGGGAAAATTGGGCAGCTAAGTGGACTTAGTGAACTGATCATTACCACAGAGATCATCAAGGTCGGATGAAAAAAATTTTGCCGATTATAAAGAAAACCAGTAGTATTTTGGAAGCTTGGAACACCTTTCCAATGAATGTGTTTTACGCAGTCTTTGCTTGTGGCTATTTCAAGAGGAAACAAACCACAAAGACAGAACTTAGAACTACTTTATTTTGTCAAGTTTCAAGGAGCTAGCACAAACCGTGTTTGATTTAGACTTAAAAAACACATCTATCTGTATAGGAGGAAATAGAGTGAAACCTAAAAATTCAAACTGTTACTGGTAACGAACGCTTCATCCTAGAAGAGTGAAAATTGGGCAGCTAAGTGGACTTAGTGAACTGATCATTACCACAGAGATCATCAAGGTCGGAAGAAAAAAAATTTGCCGAGTATTCCGAAAACCAGTAGTATTTTGGAAGTTTGGAACACCTTTCCAATGAATGTGTTTTATGCAGTCTTTGCTTGTTGCTATTTCAAGAGGAAACAAACCACAAAGACAGAACTTAGAACTACTTTATTTTGTCAAGTTTCAAGGAGCTAGCACACACCGTGATTGATTTAGACTTAAAAAACACATCTATCTGTATAGGAGGAAATAGAGTGAAACCTAAAAATTCAAAATGTTACTGGTAACGAACGCTTCATCCTAGAAGAGTGAAAATTGGGCAGCTAAGTGGACTTAGTGAACTGATCATTACCACAGAGATCATCAAGGTCGGATGAAAAAAAATTTGCCAATTATTCAGACAACCAGTAGTATTTTGGAAGCTTGGCACACCTTTCCAATGAAGGTGTTTTACGCAGTCTTTGCTTGTGGCTATTTCAAGAGGAAACAAACCACAAAGACAGAACTTAGAACTACTTTATTTTGTCAAGTTTCAAGGAGCTAGCACAAACCGTGTTGGATTTAGACTTAAAAAACACATCTATCTGTATAGGAGGAAATAGAGTGAAACCTAAAAATTCAAACTGTTACTGGTAACGAACGCTTCATCCTAGAAGAGTGAAAATTGGGCAGCTAAGTGGACTTAGTGAACTCATCATTACCACAGAGATCATCAAGGTAGGATGAAAAAAAATTTGCCGAGTATTCAGAAAACCAGTAGTATTTTGGAAGCTTGGAACACCTTTCCAATAAAGGTGTTTTACACAGTGTTTGCTTGTGGCTATTTCAAGAGGAAACAAACCACAAAGACAGAACTTAGAACTACATTATTTTGTCAAGTTTCAAGGAGCTAGAACAAACCGTGATTGATTTAGACTTAAAAAAAACATCTATCTGTATAGGAGGAAATAGAGTGAAACCTAAAAATTCAAACTGTTACTGGTAAGGAACGCTTCATCCTAGAAGAATGAAAGTTGGGCAGCTAAGTGGACTTAGTGAACTGATCATTACCACAGAGATCATCAAGGTCGGATGAAAAAAAAATTGCCGAGTACTCAGAAAACCAGTAGCATTTGGAAGCTTGGAACACCTTTCCAATAAAGGTGTTTTACGCAGTGTTTACTTGTGGCTATTTCAAGAGGAAACAAACCACAAAGGCAGAACTTAGAACTACTTTATTTTGTCAAGTTTCAAGGAGCTAGCACAAACCGTGTTTGATTTAGACTTAAAAAACACATCTATCTGTATAGGAGGAAATAGAGTGAAACCTAAAATTCAAACTGTTACTGGTAACGAACGCTTCATCCTAGAAGAGTGAAAGTTGGGCAGCTAAGTGGACTTAGTGAACTGATCATTACCACAGAGATCATCAAGGTCGGATGAAAAAAAATTTGCCGAGTATTCAGAAAACCAGTAGTATTTTGGAAGCTTGGAACACCTTTCCAATGAAGGTGTTTTACGCAGTCTTTGCTTGTGGCTATTTCAAGAGGAAAAAAACCAAAAGACAGAACTTAGAACTACTTTATTTTGTCAAGTTTCAAGGAGCTAGCACACACCGTGATTGATTTAGACTTAAAAAACACATCTATCTGTATAGGAGGAAATAGAGTGAAAACTAAAAATTCAAACTGTTACTGGTAACGAACGCTTCATCCTAGAAGAGTGAAAATTGGGCAGCTAAGTGGACTTAGTGAACTGATCATTACCACAGAGATCATCAAGGTCGGATGAAAAAAAATTTGCCGAGTATTCAGAAAACCAGTAGCATTTTGGAAGCTTGGAACACCTTTCCAATAAAGGTGTTTTACGCAGTGTTTGCTTGTGGCTATTTCAAGGGGAAACAAACCACAAAGACAGAACTTAGAACTACTTTATTTTGTCAAGTTTCAAGGAGCTAGCACAAACCGTGTTTGATTTAGTCTTAAAAAACACATCTATCTGTATAGGAGGAAATAGAGTGAAACCTAAAATTCAAACTGTTACTGGTAACGAACGCTTCATCCTAGAAGAGTGAAAGTTGGGCAGCTAAGTGGACTTAGTGAACTGATCATTACCACAGAGATCATCAAGGTCGGATGAAAAAAAATTTGCCGAGTATTCAGAAAACCAGTAGTATTTTGGAAGCTTGGAACACCTTTCCAATGAATGTGTTTTATGCAGTCTTTGCTTGTGGCTATTTCAAGAGGAAACAAACCACAAAGACAGAACTTAGAACTACTTTATTTTGTCTAGTTTCATGGAGCTAGCACAAACCGTGTTTGATTTAGACTTAAAAAACACATCTATCTGTATTGGAGAAAATAGAGTGAAACCTAAAAATTCAAACTGTTACTGGTAAGGAACGCTTCATCCTAGAAGAGTGAAAGTTGGGCAGCTAAGTGGACTTAGTGAACTGATCATTACCACAGAGATCATCAAGGTCGGATGAAAAAAAATTTGCCGAGTATTCAGACAACCAGTAGTATTTTGGAAGCTTGGAACACCTTTCCAATGAAGGTGTTTTACGCAGTCTTTGCTTGTGGCTATTTCAAGAGGAAACAAACCACAAAGACAGAACTTAGAACTACTTTATTTTGTCAAGTTTCAAGGAGCTAGCACAAACCGTGTTTGATTTAGACTTAAAAAACACATCTATCTGTATAGGAGGAAATAGAGTGAAACCTAAAAATTCAAACTGTTACTGGTAACGAACGCTTCATCCTAGAAGAGTGAAAATTGGGCAGCTAAGTGGACTTAGTGAACTGATCATTACCACAGAGATCATCAAGGTCGGATGAAAAAAAATTTGCCGAGTATTCAGAAAACCAGTAGTATTTTGGAAGCTTGGAACACCTTTCCAATGAATGTGTTTTACGCAGTCTTTGCTTGTGGCTATTTCAAGAGGAAACAAACCACAAAGACAGAACTTAGAACTACTTTATTTTGTCAAGTTTCAAGGAGCTAGCACAAACCGTGTTTGATTTAGACTTAAAAAACACATCTATCTGTATAGGAGGAAATAGAGTGAAACCTAAAAATTCAAACTGTTACTGGTAACGAACGCTTCATCCTAGAAGAGTGAAAATTGGGCAGCTAAGTGGACTTAGTGAACTGATCATTACCACAGAGATCATCAAGGTCGGATGAAAAAAAATTTGCCGAGTATTCAGAAAACCAGTAGTTTTTTGGAAGCTTGGCACACCTTTCCAATGAAGGTGTTTTACGCAGTCTTTGCTTGTGGCTATTTCAAGAGGAAACAAACCACAAAGACAGAACTTAGAACTACTTTATTTTGTCAAGTTTCAAGGAGCTAGCACAAACCGTGTTTGATTTAGACTTAAAAAACACATCTATCTGTATAGGAGGAAATAGAGTGAAACCTAAAAATTCAAACTGTTACTGGTAACGAACGCTTCATCCTAGAAGAGTGAAAATTGGGCAGCTAAGTGGACTTAGTGAACTCATCATTACCACAGAGATCATCAAGGTCGGATGAAAAAAAATTTGCCGAGTATTCAGAAAACCAGTAGTATTTTGGAAGCTTGGAACACCTTTCCAATAAAGGTGTTTTACGCAGTGTTTGCTTGTGGCTATTTCAAGAGGAAACAAACCACAAAGACAGAACTTAGAACTACTTTATTTTGTCAAGTTTCAAGGAGCTAGAACAAACCGTGATTGATTTAGACTTAAAAAACACATCTATCTGTATAGGAGGAAATAGAGTGAAACCTAAAAATTCAAACTGTTACTGGTAACGAACGCTTCATCCTAGAAGAATGAAAGTTGGGCAGCTAAGTGGACTTAGTGAACTGATCATTACCACAGAGATCATCAAGGTCGGATGAAAAAAAAATTGCCGAGTATTCAGAAAACCAGTAGCATTTGGAAGCTTGGAACACCTTTCCAATAAAGGTGTTTTACGCAGTGTTTGCTTGTGGCTATTTCAAGAGGAAACAAACCACAAAGGCAGAACTTAGAACTACTTTATTTTGTCAAGTTTCAAGGAGCTAGCACAAACCGTGTTTGATTTAGACTTAAAAAACACATCTATCTGTATAGGAGGAAATAGAGTGAAACCTAAAATTCAAACTGTTACTGGTAACGAACGCTTCATCCTAGAAGAGTGAAAGTTGGGCAGCTAAGTGGACTTAGTGAACTGATCATTACCACAGAGATCATCAAGGTCGGATGAAAAAAAATTTGCCGAGTATTCAGAAAACCAGTAGTATTTTGGAAGCTTGGAACACCTTTCCAATGAAGGTGTTTTACGCAGTCTTTGCTTGTGGCTATTTCAAGAGGAAAGAAACCACAAAGACAGAACTTAGAACTACTTTATTTTGTCAAGTTTCAAGGAGCTAGCACAAACCGTGTTTGATTTAGAACTTAAAAAACACATCTATCTGTATAGGAGGAAATAGAGTGAAACCTAAAATTCAAACTGTTACTGGTAACGAACGCTTCATCCTAGAAGAGTGAAAGTTGGGCAGCTAAGTGGACTTAGTGAACTGATCATTACATCATCAAGGTCGGATGAAAAAAAATTTGCCGAGTATTCAGAAAACCAGTAGCATTTTGGAAGCTTTGAACACCTTTCCAATAAAGGTGTTTTACGCAGTGTTTGCTTGTGGCTATTTCAAGGGGAAACAAACCACAAAGACAGAACTTAGAACTACTTTATTTTGTCAAGTTTCAAGGAGCTAGCACAAACCGTGTTTGATTTAGACTTAAAAAAACACATCTATCTGTATAGGAGGAAATAGAGTGAAACCTAAAATTCAAACTGTTACTGGTAACGAACGCTTCATCCTAGAAGAGTGAAAGTTGGGCAGCTAAGTGGACTTAGTGAACTGATCATTACCACAGAGATCATCAAGGTCGGATGAAAAAAAATTTGCCGAGTATTCAGAAAACCAGTAGTATTTTGGAAGCTTGGAACACCTTTCCAATGAATGTGTTTTATGCAGTCTTTGCTTGTGGCTATTTCAAGAGGAAACAAACCACAAAGACAGAACTTAGAACTACTTTATTTTGTCTAGTTTCATGGAGCTAGCACAAACCGTGTTTGATTTAGACTTAAAAAAATTTGCCGAGTATTCAGACAACCAGTAGTATTTTGGAAGCTTGGAACACCTTTCCAATGAAGGTGTTTTACGCAGTCTTTGCTTGTGGCTATTTCAAGAGGAAACAAACCACAAAGACAGAACTTAGAACTACTTTATTTTGTCAAGTTTCATGGAGCTAGCACAAACCGTGTTTGATTTAGACTTAAAAAACACATCTATCTGTATAGGAGGAAATAGAGTGAAACCTAAAAATTCAAACTGTTACTGGTAACGAACGCTTCATCCTAGAAGAGTGAAAATTGGGCAGGTACGTGGACTTAGTGAACTGATCATTACCAAAGAGATCATCAAGGTCGGATGAAAAAAAATTTGCAGAGTATTCCGAAAACCAGTAGTTTTTGGAAGCTTGGCACACCTTTTTAATGAATGTGTTTTACGCAGTCTTTGCTTGTGCCTATTTCAAGAGGAAACAAACCACAAAGACAGAACTTAGAACTACTTTATTTTGTCAAGTTTCAAGGAGCTAGCACAAACCGTGTTTGATTTAGACTTAAAAAACACATCTATCTATATAGGAGGAAACAGAGTGAAACCTAAAAATTCAAACTGTTACTGGTAACGAACGCTTCATCCTAGAAGAGTGAAAATTGGGCAGCTAAGTGGACTTAGTGAACTGATCATTACCACAGAGATCATCAAGGTCGGATGAAAAAAAATTTGCCGATTATAAAGAAAACCAGTAGTTTTTTGGAAGCTTGGCACACCTTTCCAATGAAGGTGTTTTACGCAGTCTTTGCTTGTGGCTATTTCAAGAGGAAACAAACCACAAAGACAGAACTTAGAACTACTTTATTTTGTCAAGTTTCAAGGAGCTAGCACAAACCGTGTTTGATTTAGACTTAAAAAACACATCTATCTGTATAGGAGGAAATAGAGTGAAACCTAAAAATTCAAACTGTTACTGGAAATGAACGCTTCATCCTAGAAGAGTGAAAATTGGGCAGGTAAGTGGACTTAGTGAACTCATCATTACCACAGAGATCATCAAGGTCGGATGAAAAAAAAATTTGCCGAGTATTCAGAAAACCAGTAGTATTTTGGAAGCTTGGAACACCTTTCCAATAAAGGTGTTTTACGCAGTGTTTGCTTGTGGCTATTTCAAGAGGAAACAAACCACAAAGACAGAACTTAGAACTACTTTATTTTGTCAAGTTTCAAGGAGCTAGAACAAACCGTGATTGATTTAGACTTAAAAAACACATCTATCTGTATAGGAGGAAATAGAGTGAAACCTAAAAATTCAAACTGTTACTGGTAACGAACGCTTCATCCTAGAAGAATGAAAGTTGGGCAGCTAAGTGGACTTAGTGAACTGATCATTACCACAGAGATCATCAAGGTCGGATGAAAAAAAAATTGCCGAGTATTCAGAAACCCTGTAGCATTTGGAAGCTTGGAACACCTTTCCAATAAAGGTGTTTTACGCAGTGTTTACTTGTGGCTATTTCAAGAGGAAACAAACCACAAAGGCAGAACTTAGAACTACTTTATTTTGTCAAGTTTCAAGGAGCTAGCACAAACCGTGTTTGATTTAGACTTAAAAAACACATCTATCTGTATAGGAGGAAATAGAGTAAAACCTAAAATTCAAACTGTTACTGGTAACGAACGCTTCATCCTAGAAGAGTGAACGTTGGGCAGCTAAGTGGACTTAGTGAACTGATCATTACCACAGAGATCATCAAGGTCGGATGAAAAAAAATTTGCCGAGTATTCAGAAAACCAGTAGTATTTTGGAAGCTTGGAACACCTTTCCAATGAATGTGTTTTACGCAGTCTTTGCTTGTGGCTATTTCAAGAGGAAAGAAACCACAAAGACAGAACTTAGAACTACTTTATTTTGTCAAGTTTCAAGGAGCTAGCACAAACCGTGTTTGATTTAGACTTAAAAAACACATCTATCTGTATAGGAGGAAATAGAGTGAAACCTAAAATTCAAACTGTTACTGGTAACGAACGCTTCATCCTAGAAGAGTGAAAGTTGGGCAGCTAAGTGGACTTAGTGAACTGATCATTACCACAGAGATCATCAAGGTCGGATGAAAAAAAATTTGCCGAGTATTCAGAAAACCAGTAGTATTTTGGAAGCTTGGAACACCTTTACAATGAATGTGTTTTACGCAGTCTTTGCTTGTGGCTATTTCAAGAGGAAACAAACCACAAAGACAGAACTTAGAACTACTTTATTTTGTCAAGTTTCATGGAGCTAGCACAAACCGTGTTTGATTTAGACTTAAAAACACATCTATCTGTATTGGAGGAAATAGAGTGAAACCTAAAAATTCAAACTGTTACTGGTAACGAACGCTTCATCCTAGAAGAGTGAAAGTTGGGCAGCTAAGTGGACTTAGTGAACTGATCATTACCACAGAGATCATCAAGGTCGGATGAAAAAAAATTTGCAGAGTATTCTGAAAACCAGTAGTTTTTTGGAAGCTTGGCACACCTTTCCAATGAATGTGTTTTACGCAGTCTTTGCTTGTGCCTATTTCAAGAGGAAACAAACCACAAAGACAGAACTTAGAACTACTTTATTTTGTCAAGTTTCAAGGAGCTAGCACAAACCGTGTTTGATTTAGACTTAAAAAACACATCTATCTGTATAGGAGGAAATAGAGTGAAACCTAAAAATTCAAACTGTTACTGGTAACGAACGCTTCATCCTAGAAGAGTGAAAATTGGGCAGCTAACTGGACTAAGTAAACTGATCATTACCACAGAGATGATCAAGGTCGGATGAAAAAAAATTTGCCGAGTATTCAGAAAACCAGTTGTTTTTTGGAAGCTTGGCACACCTTTCCAATGAAGGTGTTTTACGCAGTCTTTGTTGTGGCTATTTCAAGAGGAAACAAACCACAAAGACAGAACTTAGAACTACTTTATTTTGTCTAGTTTCATGGAGCTAGCACAAACCGTGTTTGATTTAGACTTAAAAAACACATCTATCTGTATTGGAGAAAATAGAGTGAAACCTAAAAATTCAAACTGTTACTGGTAAGGAACGCTTCATCCTAGAAGAGTGAAAGTTGGGCAGCTAAGTGGACTTAGTGAACTGATCATTACCACAGAGATCATCAAGGTCGGATGAAAAAAAATTTGCCGAGTATTCAGACAACCAGTAGTATTTTGGAAGCTTGGAACACCTTTCCAATGAAGGTGTTTTACGCAGTCTTTGCTTGTGGCTATTTCAAGAGGAAACAAACCACAAAGACAGAACTTAGAACTACTTTATTTTGTCAAGTTTCATGGAGCTAGCACAAACCGTGTTTGATTTAGACTTAAAAAACACATCTATCTGTATAGGAGGAAATAGAGTGAAACCTAAAAATTCAAACTGTTACTGGTAACGAACGCTTCATCCTAGAAGAGTGAAAATTGGGCAGCTAAGTGGACTTAGTGAACTGATCATTACCACAGAGATCATCAAGGTCGGATGAAAAAAAATTTGCCGATTATAAAGAAAACCAGTAGTTTTTTGGAAGCTTGGCACACCTTTCCAATGAAGGTGTTTTACGCAGTCTTTGCTTGTGGCTATTTCAAGAGGAAACAAACCACAAAGACAGAACTTAGAACTACTTTATTTTGTCAAGTTTCAAGGAGCTAGCACAAACCGTGTTTGATTTAGACTTAAAAAACACATCTATCTGTATAGGAGGAAATAGAGTGAAACCTAAAAATTCAAACTGTTACTGGAAACGAACGCTTCATCCTAGAAGAGTGAAAATTGGGCAGGTAAGTGGACTTAGTGAACTCATCATTACCACAGAGATCATCAAGGTCTGATGAAAAAAAATTTGCCGAGTATTCAAAAACCCAGTAGCATTTGGAAGCTTGGAACACCTTTCCAATAAAGGTGTTTTACGCAGTGTTTGCTTGTGGCTATTTCAAGAGGAAACAAACCACAAAGGCAGAACTTAGAACTACTTTATTTTGTCAAGTTTCAAGGAGCTAGCACAAACCGTGTTTGATTTAGACTTAAAAAACACATCTATCTGTATAGGAGGAAATAGAGTGAAACCTAAAATTCAAACTGTTACTGGTAACGAACGCTTCATCCTAGAAGAGTGAACGTTGGGCAGCTAAGTGGACTTAGTGAACTGATCATTACCACAGAGATCATCAAGGTCGGATGAAAAAAAATTTGCCGAATATTCAGAAAACCAGTAGTATTTTGGAAGCTTGGAACACCTTTCCAATGAATGTGTTTTACGCAGTTTTTGCTTGTGGCTATTTCAAGAGGAAAGAAACCACAAAGACAGAACTTAGAACTACTTTATTTTGTCAAGTTTCAAGGAGCTAGCACAAACCGTGTTTGATTTAGACTTAAAAAACACATCTATCTGTATAGGAGGAAATAGAGTGAAACCTAAAATTCAAACTGTTACTGGTAACGAACGCTTCATCCTAGAAGAGTGAAAGTTGGGCAGCTAAGTGGACTTAGTGAACTGATCATTACCACAGAGATCATCAAGGTCGGATGAAAAAAAAATTTTCCGAGTATTCAGAAAACCAGTAGTATTTTGGAAGCTTGGAACACCTTTCCAATGAATGTGTTTTACGCAGTCTTTGCTTGTGGCTATTTCAAGAGGAAACAAACCACAAAGACAGAACTTAGAACTACTTTATTTTGTCAAGTTTCATGGAGCTAGCACAAACCGTGTTTGATTTAGACTTAAAAAACACATCTATCTGTATTGGAGGAAATAGAGTGAAACCTAAAAATTCAAACTGTTACTTGTAACGAACGCTTCATCCTAGAAGAGTGAAAGTTGGGCAGCTAAGTGGACTTAGTGAACTGATCATTACCACAGAGATCATCAAGGTCGGATGAAAAAAAATTTGCAGAGTATTCCGAAAACCAGTAGTTTTTTGGAAGCTTGGCACACCTTTCCAATGAATGTGTTTTACGCAGTCTTTGCTTGTGCCTATTTCAAGAGGAAACAAACCACAAAGACAGAACTTAGAACTACTTTATTTTGTCAAGTTTCAAGGAGCTAGCACAAACCGTGTTTGATTTAGACTTAAAAAACACATCTATCTGTATAGGAGGAAATAGAGTGAAACCTAAAAATTCAAACTGTTACTGGTAACGAACGCTTCATCGTAGAAGAGTGAAAATTGGGCAGCTAAGTGGACTTAGTGAACTGATCATTACCACAGAGATCATCAAGGTCGGATGAAAAAAAATTTGCCGAGTATTCAGAAAACCAGTAGTATTATGGAAGCTTGGAACACCTTTCCAATAAAGGTGTTTTACGCAGTGTTTGCTTGTGGCTATTTCAAGAGGAAACAAACCACAAAGACAGAACTTAGAACTACTTTATTTTGTCAAGTTTCAAGGAGCTAGCACAAACCGTGTTTGATTTAGACTTAAAAAACATATCTATCTGTAAAGGAGGAAATAGAGTGAAACCTAAAAATTCAAACTGTTACTGGTAACGAACGCTTCATCCTAGAAGAGTGAAAATTGGGCAGCTAAGTGGACTTAGTGAACTGATCATTACCACAGAGATCATCAAGGTCGGATGAAAAAATATTTGCCGAGTATTCAGAAAACAAGTAGTTTTTTGAAGCTTGGCCGACCTTTCCAATGAAGGTGTTTTACGCAGTCTTTGCTTGTGGCTATTTCAAGAGGAAACAAACCACAAAGACAGAACTTAGAACTACTTTATTTTGTCAAGTTTCATGGAGCTAGCACAAACCGTGTTTGATTTAGACTTAAAAAACACATCTATCTGTATTGGAGGAAATAGAGTGAAACCTAAAAATTCAAACTGTTACTGGTAACGAAAGCTTCATCCTAGAAGAGTGAAAGTTGGGCAGCTAAGTGGACGTAGTGAACTGATCATTACCACAGAGATCATCAAGGTCGGATGAAAAAAAATTTGCCAAGTATTCAGAAAACCAGTAGTATTTTGGAACTTGGAACACCTTTCCAATGAATGTGTTTTACGCAGTCTTTGCTTGTGCCTATTCAAGAGGAAACAAACCACAAAGACAGAACTTAGAACTACTTTATTTTGTCAGGTTTCAAGGAGCTAGCACAAACCGTGTTTGATTTAGACTTAAAAAACACATCTATGTGTATAGGAAAAATAGAGTGAAACCTAAAAATTCAAACTGTTACTGGTAACGAACGCTTCATCCTAGAAGAGTGAAAATTGGGCAGCTAAGTGGACTTAGTGAACTGATCATTACCACAGAGATCATCAAGGTCGGATGAAAAAAAATTTGCAGAGTATTCAGAAAACCAGTAGTATTTTGGAAGCTTGGAACACCTTTCCAATCACTGTGTTTTACGCAGTCTTTGCTTGTGGCTATTTCAAGAGGAAACAAACCACAAAGACAGAACTTAGAACTACTTTATTTTGTCAAGTTTCATGGAGCTAGCACAAACCGTGTTTGATTTAGACTTAAAAAACACATCTATCTGTATTGGAGGAAATAGAGTGAAACCTAAAAATTCAAACTGTTACTGGTAACGAACGCTTCATCCTAGAAGAGTGAAAGTTGGGCAGCTAAGTGGACTTAGTGAACTGATCATTACCACAGAGATCATCAAGGTCGGATGAAAAAAATTTGCCGAGTATTCAGAAAACCAGTAGTATTTTGGAACTTGGAACACCTTTCCAATGAATGTGTTTTACGCAGTCTTTGCTTGTGCCTATTCAAGAGGAAACAAACCACAAAGACAGAACTTAGAACTACTTTATTTTGTCAAGTTTCAAGGAGCTAGCACAAACCGTGTTTGATTTAGACTTAAAAATCACATCAATCTGTTTAGGAGGAAATAGAGTGAAACCTAAAATTCAAACTGTTACTGGTAACGAACGCTTCATCCTAGAAGAGTGAAAGTTGGGCAGCTAAGTGGACTTAGTGAACTGATCATTACCACAGAGATCATCAAGGTCGGATGAAAAAAAATTTGCCGAGTATTCAGAAAACCAGTAGTATTTTGGAAGCTTGGAACACCTTTCCAATGAATGTGTTTTACGCAGTCTTTGCTTGTGGCTCTTTCAAGAGCCAACAAACCACAAAGACAGAACTTAGAACTACTTTATTTTGTCAAGTTTCAAGAAGCTAGCACAAACCGTGTTTGATTTAGACTTAAAAAACACATCTATCTGTATAGGAGGAAATAGAGTGAAACCTAAAATTCAAACAGTTACTGGTAACGAACGCTTCATCCTAGAAGAGTGAAAGTTGGGCAGCTAAGTGGACTTAGTGAACTGATCATTACCACAGAGATCATCAAGGTCGGATGAAAAAAAATTTGTCGAGTATTCCGAAAAACAGTAGTATTTTGGAAGCTTGGCACACCTTTCCAATGAATGTGTTTTACGCAGTCTTTGCTTGTGGCTATTTCAAGAGGAAACAAACCACAAAGACAGAACTTAGAACTACTTTGTTTTGTCAAGTTTCAAGGAGCTAGCACAAACCGTGTTTGATTTAGACTTAAAAAACACATCTATCTGTATAGAAGGAAATAGAGTGAAACCTAAAAATTCAAACTGTTACTGGTAACGAACGCTTCATCCTAGAAGAGTGAAAATTGGGCAGCTATGTGGACTTAGTGAACTGATCAATTACCCCAGAGATCAACAACGTCGGATGAAAAAATTTGCCAAGTATTCAGACAACCAGTCGTATTTTGGAAGCTTGGCACACATTTCCAATGGAGGTGTTTTACGCAGTCTTTGCTTGTGGCTATTTCAAGAGGAAACAAACCACAAAGACAGAACTTAGAACTACTTTATTTTGTCAAGTTTCAAGGAGCTAGCAAAAACCGTGTTTGATTTAGACTTAAAAAACACATCTATCTGTATAGGAGGAAATAGAGTGAAACCTAAAAATTCAAACTGTTACTGGTAACGAACGCTTCATCCTAGAAGAGTGAAAATTGGGCAGGTAAGTGGACTTAGTGAACTCATCATTACCACAGAGATCATCAAGGTCGGATGAAAAAAAATTTGCCGAGTATTCAGAAAACCAGTAGTATTTTGGAAGCTTGGAACACATTTCCAATAAAGGTGTTTTACGCAGTGTTTGCTTGTGGCTATTTCAAGAGGAAACAAACCACAAAGACAGAACTTAGAACTACTTTATTTTGTCAAGTTTCAAGGAGCTAGAACAAACCGTGATTGATTTAGACTTAAAAAACACATCTATCTGTATAGGAGGAAATAGAGTGAAACCTAAAAATTCAAACTGTTACTGGTAACGAACGCTTCATCCTAGAAGAGTGAAAGTTGGGCAGCTAAGTGGACTTAGTGAACTGATCATTACCACAGAGATCATCAAGGTCGGATGAAAAAAAAATTGCCGAGTATTCAGAAAACCAGTAGCATTTGGAAGCTTGGAACACCTTTCCAATAAAGGTGTTTTACGCAGTGTTTGCTTGTGGCGATTTCAAGAGGAAACAAACCACAAAGACAGAACTTAGAGCTACTTTATTTTGTCAAGTTTCAAGGAGCTAGCACAAACCGTGTTTGATTTAGACTTAAAAAACACATCTATCTGTATAGGAGGAAATAGAGTGAAACCTAAAATTCAAACTGTTACTGGTAACGAACGCTTCATCCTAGAAGAGTGAAAGTTGGGCAGCTAAGTGGACTTAGTGAACTGATCATTACCACAGAAATCATCAAGGTCGGATGAAAAAAAATTGGCCGAGTATTCAGAAAACCAGTAGTATTTTGGAAGCTTGGAACACGTTTCAAATGAATGTGTTTTACGCAGTCTTTGCTTGTGGCTATTTCAAGAGGAAACAAACCACAAAGACAGAACTTAGAACTACTTTATTTTGTCAAGTTTCATGGAGCTAGCACAAACCGTGTTTGATTTAGACTTAAAAAACACATCTATCTGTATAGGAGGAAATAGAGTGAAACCTAAAAATTCAAACTGTTACTGGTAACGAACGCTTCATCCTAGAAGAGTGAAAGTTGGGCAGCTAAGTGGACTTAGTGAACTGATCATTACCACAGAGATCATCAAGGTCGGATGAAAAAAAATTTGCCGAGTATTCAGAAAACCAGTAGTATTTTGGAAGCTTGGAACACCTTTCCAATGAAGGTGTTTTACGCAGTCTTTGCTTGTGGCTATTTCAAGAGGAAACAAACCACAAAGACAGAACTTAGAACTACTTTATTTTGTCAAGTTTCATGGAGCTAGCACAAACCGTGTTTGATTTAGACTTAAAAAA
This sequence comes from Callospermophilus lateralis, assembly GCF_048772815.1. Lineage (NCBI taxonomy): Eukaryota > Metazoa > Chordata > Mammalia > Rodentia > Sciuridae > Callospermophilus > Callospermophilus lateralis. The sequence goes on from NW_027515873.1 coordinate 61,766, forward strand.
CACATCTATCTGTATAGGAGAAAATAGAGTGAAACCTAAAAATTCAAACTGTTACTGGTAACGAACGCTTCATCCTAGAAGAGTGAAAATTGGGCAGCTAAGTGGACTTAGTGAACTGATCATTACCACAGAGATCATCAAGGTCGGAAAAAAAATTTTTGCCGAGCATTCAGAAAACAAGTAGTTTTTTTGAAGCTTGGCCGACCTTTCCAATGAAGGTGTTTTATGCAGTCTTTGCTTGTGGCTATTTCAAGAGGAAACAAACCACAAAGACAGAACTTAGAACTACTTTATTTTGTCAACTTTCAAAGAGCTAGCACAAACCGTGTTTGATTTAGACTTAAAAAAAACATCTATCTGTATAGGAGGAAATAGAGTGAAACCTAAAAATTCAAACTGTTACTGGTAACGAACGCTTCATCTAGAAGATGGAAAATTGGGCAGCTAAGTGGACTTAGTGAACTGATCATTACCACAGAGATCATCAAGGTCGGATGAAAAAAAATTTGCCGATTATAAAGAAAACCAGTAGTATTTTGGAAGCTTGGAACACCTTTCCAATGAATGTGTTTTACGCAGTCTTTGCTTGTGGCTATTTCAAGAGAAAACAAACCACAAAGACAGAACTTAGAACTACTTTATTTTGTCAAGTTTCAAGGAGCTAGCACAAACCGTGTTTGATTTAGACTTAAAAAACACATCTATCTGTATAGGAGGAAATAGAGTGAAACCTAAAATTCAAACTGTTACTGGTAACGAACGCTTCACCCTAGAAGAGTGAAAGTTGGGCAGCTAAGTGGACTTAGTGAACTGATCATTACCACAGAGATCATCAAGGTCGGATGAGAAGAAATTTGCCGAGTATTCAGAAAACCAGTAGTATTTTGGAAGCTTGGAACACCTTTCCAATGAATGTGTTTTACGCAGTCTTTGCTTGTGGCTATTTCAAGAGGAAACAAACCACAAAGACAGAACTTAGAACTACTTTATTTTGTCAAGTTTCATGGAGCTAGCACAAACCGTGTTTGATTTAGACTTAAAAAACACATCTATCTGTATAGGAGGAAATAGATTGAAACCTAAAAATTCAAACTGTTACTGGTAACGAACGCTTCATCCTAGAAGAGTTAAAATTGGGCAGCTAAGTGGACTTAGTGAACTGATCATTACCACAGAGATCATCAAGGTCGGATGAAAAAAAATTTGCCGAGTATTCAGAAAACCAGTAGTATTTTGGAAGCTTGGAACACCTTTCCAATAAAGGTGTTTTACGCAGTGTTTGCTTGTGGCTATTTCAAGAGGAAACAAACCACAAAGACAGAACTTAGAACTACTTTATTTTGTCAAGTTTCAAGGAGCTAGCAAAAACCGTGTTGGATTTAGACTTAAAAAACACATCTATCTGTATAGGAGGAAATAGTGTGAAACCTAAAAATTCAAACTGTTACTGGTAACGAATGCTTCATCCTAGAAGATTGAAAATTGGGCAGCTAAGTGGACTTAGTGAACTGATCATTACCACAGAGATCATCAAGGTCGGATGAAAAAAATTTGCCGAGTATTCAGAAAACCAGTAGTATTTTGGAAGCTTGGAACACCTTTCCAATGAAGGTGTTTTACGCAGTGTTTGCTTGTGGCTATTTCAAGAGGAAACAAACCACAAAGACAGAACTTAGAACTACTTTATTTTGTCAAGTTTCAAGGAGCTAGAACAAACCGTGATTGATTTAGACTTAAAAAACACATCTATCTGTATAGGAGGAAATAGAGTGAAACCTAAAAATTCAAACTGTTACTGGTAACGAACGCTTCATCCTAGAAGAGTGAAAATTGGGCAGCTAAGTGGACTTAGTGAACTGATCATTACCACAGAGATCATCAAGGTCGGATGAAAAAAAATTTGCCGAGTAATCCGAAAACCAGTAGTTTTTTGGAAGCTTGGCACACCTTTCCAATGAATGTGTTTTACGCAATCTTTGCTTGTGGCTATTTCAAGAGGAAACAAACCACAAAGACAGAACTTAGAACTACTTTATTTTGTCAAGTTTCAAGGAGCTAGCACAAACCGTGTTTGATTTAGACTTAAAAAACACATCTATCTGTATAGGAGGAAATAGAGTGAAACCTAAAAATTCAAACAGTTACTGGTAACGAACGCTTCATCCTAGAAGAGTGAAAGTTGGGCAGAAAAGTGGACTTAGTGAACTGATCATTACCACAGAGATCATCAAGGTCGGATGAAAAAAATTTGCCGAGTATTCAGAAAACAAGTAGTATTTTGGAAGCTTGGCACACCTTTCCAATGAATGTGTTTTACGCAGTCTTTGCTTGTGGCTATTTCAAGAGGAAACAAACCACAAAGACAGAACTTAGAACTACTTTATTTTGTCAAGTTTCAAGGAGCTAGCACAAACCGTGTTTGATTTAGACTTAAAAAACACATCTATCTGTATAGGAGGAAGTAGAGTGAAACCTAAAAATTCAAACTGTTACTGGTAACGAACGCTTCATCCTAGAAGAGTGAAAATTGGGCACCTAAGTGGACTTAGTGAACTGATCATTACCACAGAGATCATCAAGGTCGGATGAAAAAAAATTTGCCGAGTATTCAGAAAACCAGTAGTATTTTGGAAGCTTGGAACACCTTTCCAATAAAGGTGTTTTACGCAGTGTTTGCTTGTGGCTATTTCAAGAGGAAACAAACCACAAAGACAGAACTTAGAACTACTTTATTTTGTCAAGTTTCAAGGAGCTAGCACAAACCGTGTTGGATTTAGACTTAAAAAACACATCTATCTGTATAGGAGGAAATAGAGTGAAACCTAAAATTCAAACTGTTACTGGTAACGAACGCTTCACCCTAGAAGAGTGAATGTTGGGCAGCTAAGTGGACTTAGTGAACTGATCATTACCACAGAGATCATCAAGGTCGGATGAGAAGAAATTTGCCGAGTATTCAGAAAACCAGTAGTATTTTGGAAGCTTGGAACACCTTTCCAATGAATGTGTTTTACGCAGTCTTTGCTTGTGGCTATTTCAAGAGGAAACAAACCACAAAGACAGAACTTAGAACTACTTTATTTTGTCAAGTTTCATGGAGCTAGCACAAACCGTGTTTGATTTAGACTTAAAAAACACATCTATCTGTATAGGAGGAAATAGTGTGAAACCTAAAAATTCAAACTGTTACTGGTAACGAATGCTTCATCCTAGAAGATTGAAAATTGGGCAGCTAAGTGGACTTAGTGAACTGATCATTACCACAGAGATCATCAAGGTCGGATGAAAAAAATTTGCCGAGTATTCAGAAAACCAGTAGTATTTTGGAAGCTTGGAACACCTTTCCAATGAAGGTGTTTTACGCAGTGTTTGCTTGTGGCTATTTCAAGAGGAAACAAACCACAAAGACAGAACTTAGAACTACTTTATTTTGTCAAGTTTCAAGGAGCTAGAACAAACCGTGATTGATTTAGACTTAAAAAACACATCTATCTGTATAGGAGGAAATAGAGTGAAACCTAAAAATTCAAACTGTTACTGGTAACGAACGCTTCATCCTAGAAGAGTGAAAATTGGGCAGCTAAGTGGACTTAGTGAACTGATCATTACCACAGAGATCATCAAGGTCGGATGAAAAAAAATTTGCCGAGTAATCCGAAAACCAGTAGTTTTTTGGAAGCTTGGCACACCTTTCCAATGAATGTGTTTTACGCAATCTTTGCTTGTGGCTATTTCAAGAGGAAACAAACCACAAAGACAGAACTTAGAACTACTTTATTTTGTCAAGTTTCAAGGAGCTAGCACAAACCGTGTTTGATTTAGACTTAAAAAACACATCTATCTGTATAGGAGGAAATAGAGTGAAACCTAAAAATTCAAACTGTTACTGGTAACGAACGCTTCATCCTAGAAGAGTGAAAGTTGGGCAGCTAAGTGGACTTAGTGAACTGATCATTACCACAGAGATCATCAAGGTCGGATGAAAAAAATTTGCCGAGTATTCAGAAAACCAGTAGTATTTTGGAAGCTTGGAACACCTTTCCAATAAAGGTGTTTTACGCAGTGTTTGCTTGTGGCTATTTCAAGAGGAAACAAACCACAAAGACAGAACTTAGAACTACTTTATTTTGTCAAGTTTCAAGGAGCTAGCACAAACCGTGTTTGATTTAGACTTAAAAAACACATCTGTATAGGAGGAAATAGAGTGAAACCTAAAAATTCAAACTGTTACTGGTAACGAACGCTTCATCCTAGAAGAGTGAAAATTGGGCAGCTAAGTGGACTTAGTGAACTGATCATTACCCCAGAGATCAACAACGTCGGATGAAAAAAAATTTGCCTAATATTCAGACAACCAGTCGTATTTTGGAAGCTTGGCACACCTTTACAATGGAGGTGTTTTACGCAGTCTTTGCTTGTGGCTATTTCAAGAGGAAACAAACCACAAAGACAGAACTTAGAACTACTTTATTTTGTCAAGTTTCAAGGAGCTAGAACAAACCGTGATTGATTTAGACTTAAAAAACACATCTATCTGTATAGGAGGAAATAGAGTGAAACCTAAAAATTCAAACTGTTACTGGTAACGAACGCTTCATCCTAGAAGAGTGAAAGTTGGGCAGCTAAGTGGACTTAGTGAACTGATCATTACCACAGAGATCATCAAGGTCGGATGAAAAAAAAATTGCCGAGTATTCAGAAAACCAGTAGCATTTGGAAGCTTGGAACACCTTTCCAATAAAGGTGTTTTACGCAGTGTTTGCTTGTGGCTATTTCAAGAGGAAACAAACCACAAAGAGAGAACTTAGAACTACTTTATTTTGTCAAGTTTCAAGGAGCTAGCACAAACCGTGTTTGATTTAGACTTAAAAATCACATCTATCTGTATAAGAGGAAATAGAGTGAAACCTAAAATTCAAACTGTTACTGGTAACGAATGCTTCATCCTAGAAGAGTGATAGTTGGGCAGCTAAGTGGACTTAGTGAACTGATCATTACCACAGAGATCATCAAGGTCGGATGAAAAAAAAATTTGCCGAGTATTCAGAAAACCAGTAGTATTTTGGAAGCTTGGAACACCTTTCCAATGAATGTGTTTTACGCAGTCTTTGATTGTGGCTATTTCAAGAGGAAACAAACCACAAAGACAGAACTTAGAACTACTTAATTTTGTCAAGTTTCATGGAGCTAGCACAAACCGTGTTTGATTTAGACTTAAAAAACACATCTATCTGTATTGGAGGAAATAGAGTGAAACCTAAAAATTCAAACTGTTACTGGTAACGAACGCTTCATCCTAGAAGAGTGAAAGTTGGGCAGCTAAGTGGACTTAGTGAACTGATCATTACCACAGAGATCATCAAGGTCGGATGAAAAAAAAATTGCCGAGTATTCAGAAAACCAGTAGTATTTTGGAAGCTTGGAACACCTTTCCAATGAAGGTGTTTTACGCAGTCTTTGCTTGTGGCTATTTCAAGAGGAAACAAACCACAAAGACAGAACTTAGAACTACTTTATTTTGTCAAGTTTCATGGAGCTAGCACAAACCGTGTTTGATTTAGACTTAAAAAACACATCTATCTGTATAGGAGAAAATAGAGTGAAACCTAAAATTCAAACTGTTACTGGTAACGAACGCTTCATCCTAGAAGAGTGAAAATTGGGCAGCTAAGTGGACTTAGTGAACTACTCATTACCACAGAGATCATCAAGGTCGGATGAAAAAATTTTTGCCGAGCATTCAGAAAACAAGTAGTTTTTTTGAAGCTTGGCCGACCTTTCCAATGAAGGTGTTTTATGCAGTCTTTGCTTGTGGCTATTTCAAGAGGAAACAAACCACAAAGACAGAACTTAGAACTACTTTATTTTGTCAACTTTCAAGGAGCTAGCACAAACCGTGTTTGATTTAGACTTAAAAAACACATCTATCTGTATAGGAGGAAATAGAGTGAAACCTAAAAATTCAAACTGTTACTGGTAACGAACGCTTCATCCTAGAAGAGGGAAAATTGGGAAGCTAAGTGGACTTAGTGAACTGATCATTACCACAGAGATCATCAAGGTCGGATGAAAAAAAATTTGCCGATTATAAAGAAAACCAGTAGTATTTTGGAAGCTTGGAACACCTTTCCAATGAATGTGTTTCATGCAGTCTTTGCTTGTGGCTATTTCAAGAGGAAACAAACCACAAAGACAGAACTTAGAACTACTTTATTTTGTCAAGTTTCAAGGAGCTAGCACAAACCGTGTTTGATTTAGACTTAAAAAACACATCTATCTGAATAGGAGGAAATAGAGTGAAACCTAAAATTCAAACTGTTACTGGTAACGAACGCTTCATCCTAGAAGAGTGAAAGTTGGGCAGCTAAGTGGACTTAGTGAACTGATCATTACCACAGAGATCATCAAGGTCGGATGAGAAGAAATTCGCCGAGTATTCAGAAAACCAGTAGTATTTTGGAAGCTTGGAACACCTTTCCAATGAATGTGTTTTACGCAGTCTTTGCTTGTGGCTATTTCAAGAGGAAACAAACCACAAAGACAGAACTTAGAACTACTTTATTTTGTCAAGTTTCATGGAGCTAGCACAAACCGTGTTTGATTTTGACTTAAAAAACACATCTATCTGTATAGGAGGAAATAGATTGAAACCTAAAAATTCAAACTGTTACTGGTAACGAACGCTTCATCCTAGAAGAGTGAAAATTGGGCAGCTAGGTGGACTTAGTGATCTGATCATTACCACAGAGATCATCAAGGTCGGATGAAAAAAAATTTGCCGAGTATTCAGAAAACCAGTAGTATTTTGGAAGCTTGGAACACCTTTCCAATAAAGGTGTTTTACGCAGTGTTTGCTTGTGGCTATTTCAAGAGGAAACAAACCACAAAGACAGAACTTAGAACTACTTTATTTTGTCAAGTTTCAAGGAGCTAGCACAAACCGTGTTGGATTTAGACTTAAAAAACACATCTATCTGTATAGGAGGAAATAGTGTGAAACCTAAAAATTCAAACTGTTACTGGTAACGAATGCTTCATCCTAGAAGATTGAAAATTGGGCAGCTAAGTGGACTTAGTGAACTGATCATTACCACAGAGATCATCAAGGTCGGATGAAAAAAAATTTGCCGAGTATTCAGAAAACCAGTAGTATTTTGGAAGCTTGGAACACCTTTCCAATGAAGGTGTTTACGCAGTCTTTGCTTGTGGCTATTTCAAGAGGAAACAAACCACAAAGACAGAACTTAGAACTACTTTATTTTGTCAAGTTTCAAGGAGCTAGAACAAACCGTGATTGATTTAGACTTAAAAAACACATCTATCTGTATAGGAGGAAATAGAGTGAAACCTAAAAATTCAAACTGTTACTGGTAACGAACGCTTCATCCTAGAAGAGTGAAAATTGGGCAGCTAAGTGGACTTAGTGAACCTATCATTAACACAGAGATCATCAAGGTCGGATGAAAAAAAATTTGCCGAGTATTCCGAAAACCAGTAGTTTTTTGGAAGCTTGGCACACCTTTCCAATAAATGTGTTTTACGCAGTGTTTGCTTGTGGCCATTTCAAGAGGAAACAAACCACAAAGACAGAACTTAGAACTACTTTATTTTGTCAAGTTTCAAGGAGCTAGCACAAACCGTGTTTGATTTAGACTTAAAAAACACATCTATCTGTATAGGAGGAAATAGAGTGAAACCTAAAAATTCAAACTGTTACTGGTAACGAACGCTTCATCCTAGAAGAGTGAATGTTGGGCAGCTAAGTGGACTTAGTGAACTGATCATTACC
>NW_027515874.1:0-69532 GCF_048772815.1 Callospermophilus lateralis
CTGGGACTGCCTCTGGGTGCCTGGCTTCTTGGATACCAAGTTCAGAGAGTTCCATCACCAAGGAAATGAGGTATGTCACATTCTTTGGAACTGAATGAGGTCACTGCCTTGGCAACCACTTTGTCCTAACAGTTGCTTCCAAGGGTAACATAAGATGGAGGTTGCCCCTACTTCCTGTGACACTTTCATAAGGTAGAATGTATATCACCATTGGCACCCGGGAACAGCTCTCCACTCAGCCCTGGTTTGGTCCATCTTCTGTACAATAAGAAGAGAGAGAGGCAGATTCAGACACATCCCTTCATCCTGACCAGGTTGTTTGCCATGGAAGATGACTTTTGCTCTCTCAGGTGCTTTATACCTGCCTACAACTTCTCCAGGTATCATTTGTGCATGGACATTTGAGGTTCTCATCAGGTGGAAGGTCCCCAACTTTCCTGTATTGTAAGAACCACTCTGTCCCTGCTCTTCTGTAAAATGATTGAGGGAACAGTGTATACTTGGGGTTAAAAACAGGTTTGATTTGGGTTACGAGTGATTCTGTGTGATGAATAATGGTATTGGGAACCTGCAATATTTACAAGAATATAGAGGTGAAATATAAGTAGGAAAACAGAAATCTAGGTATGATTTGAAGCCCAGAAGGGTTTTGCCCTTGATTGGGATACTTAGCTTTGAATGATGTTCTGCAAAGATGCCTCAGATAATTCCATATACAATGGCATAGGACCTTGTACATTGGATGATTGAATTTAGAGAGAACATCCAGTCAAAAAGGGATATTCAATAGGATTAGGAAGATAGTCGGTAGGTTTAGGAAGAAGAGTGAGTATAGAATTTGGACCAAAAGTTCTTTAGCAATAGACTTTCGGTTGTTGAGTGAATGTAAATGTCAGCACATATGAAGAGTCAGTCACTATGTTGAACTGGGGAAAATATGTAGAAAAGCAGATATCAATAGAAATATTAGGAAATCAGGCAAAGTATAAAGTGAGTGATAGAATTAGACATTTTCAACAGGGTTGAGTTTGAATATATAAATTAGGAAAAAAACAAATATGTAGTCACCAATAGGATTGACAATTGACAGCATTAGGCAACCTGGACATGGATGTTTTTAGAAATCCATGTTCACTTTCCATTTAGGCTTTGGTACAATCATAAGTGTGTCCTTTCCATTTTTTGTCCAGAATATTACTGTGATAATGAGGTGACATGAGTATTTCCTTCACCATTTCTGGGAGCAATATATTGAAGATGTAAAATGAGAATCGGGGTTACAAAGAGGTGTACCCTGTTTCTAGGAATATAGAGAAAAAGCATGAATAGACCATACTGTGAATAAATAATATAACTTTATTGAACTTTAAATAATGAATTGAACTGATATCTTAAAATTAAAGGAAATCGTATATTGATATACAATCATTCATTCCAACCAGGTATATATGTAATGGAAATATTTGTGTTTTGGTTTATCATGAAGAGTGTGTGACGTTTGCTTCAAAATGATTATGGAAATTCAAAATAATGTTTTTGGAAAGAAGTCTCATGAAAAGACCAGTCAAGAAACCCTGACAATACATGTGTTCTGAAGCAAGAAGTGGTGAAAGTTGAAACAAATGCTTATTAATTTGTGAACTTGTGGATGAAATGTATATCCTGTGATGTGCAAAAACTGAAGAAACAATAATGTACCAGTGTCGAATACAAATGAATGACAAATTACATATCATGTCCCATAGGAGTCTACTTGCATTGATGTTAGACTGGGTCAGTTACTGTAGAATAATTAGGATTTGTATGCACCATTCACTGAAGTTAGTTTTCAGTACTAGGAAACAAATATGTATTTCAGGTGGATGAATATTTCTGATTATCATCTTGTGAAAAGTGGATTATAAATCCACATACATGAACATGAATGAATTTAGAGAGTGTATATTAGACACATATATTTCATATTTTGAAAAATTTGGAGAGTATATCTATATCTATATCTATATCTATACACACACACACACACACACACACACACAACTCACAGACATTAAAAAGTACCAATATAAATGCCAATCGAAATTCATCAGTAAATATGTATAATCCACAAATGCAAAAATATTTATTTTACTGAACATGAGCTAATGAATAATGTTGTTCTACTAGGACGCTTTCCTATAAGTTGAATTTTCATTTCCAACAGCATTTAGGAGGAGAGAACTCTTCTCAAAATTTGTATCTGCCAAGACAGCCACCTCACAAAAATGTACGTGTGATACCTGGTAGGATTCTATATATGCATATAAATATACATGTGTGAATAGACTACAGAAAAAGGAAACAAAAATTCACATATTTGTTAAGTTTAAAACACATGGAGAATATTTCAAATAAATTTGACTAGATTTATAACTCCTACCTTATATAATGCAAATGTCAAGTCCAACTATACAACATGTCTCCTCTGAAGTACTTGTATTTCTAATGTGTTGGGTTAATTTTCTCCATTATATTAGGATGAATAGTCTGAGTCTACTAGGTATGGGTTAGTGTCAGGGATTCAGTATTTCGAATGGAAAATTGGAAAATGAATCCAATGTGTATGTAAATATATGCTGCACAAATATCCTCCCGCTCTCATCCAGAACAATGCCTTGACATTACCTTCACCCCAAGTAAGACACAATTAGAGGAGAAGAGTTACAAAATCAGTGAATACATATCTGGAATGGAAAATGCTCAGGAGTTCACAACCTTGGAGGTGGTAGAGGAGTTTCCAAAACTAAGGGACAGGGTAAACACTCCACAAACATGGAGCTCTGCTGGCCTAAAAACTTTTTGAGAAACTGCCTCTGAGTTTCCACACTTGAAATATATGTTGTTTTCAGGAGATTTGGCTTCCTCTGTAGTGAGAACATCAAAGCTGGGTCTGCATCTATGTGACCTGGAGGACATGGTTTCTTATTTTCCAATGAACAAGATGAAGCAGTGCTGAATCCTCTCTTTGTAGGTAAACTGAGGCCACTGGGGACTAAGTGTCTCCCCGTGTGGACTGTGAAGCCATTTGGTCCTCTTCCACTTTTTGTGGTGTTTTTGCTGCTGCACTGTGAGTTTGGTATTTGTTTCACGAAATACTAGGAGCTAAACTGGGACACAGTGCTGGAGGGAGTTCTGTCACGTGTGGTGGGTCAGGGTCTGCAAGAGAATGCACCAACTAGGCTCCTATCTCTCACAGCTTGCCCCATTGCCCCCTTGTCCATATCAACCTGATTCTTAATTTTCCTCTGAAAACTCTCCATATAACAAGATGCCTTTATATATAATGGTCTGTTGGCTGCACCATGTCAGTTACAAGCCATTTGGAATCCAATGGTAGATCCACATGGCCCTACCACGGATGTTTTATCAAACACCTCCCCACCACTGCTCTAGACCCACTACTCAGCAGGCTCCAAATTTCTGGCATCTCTGTTCTACACCATTTTCATGAAACTCAGTAAATCAAGGCACTGTCTGGTATACTCATGATCAGCAACAGGACATCCAATGTTTCTCCAGTGCCACCTGGTCATAGGAATTTCAAAAATTTCATGGTATTTATCTAGCCATTTTTCAAGCATGAAGTTGGAGGCACTGTGGGTTTCAGTTCATTCAGCAAACATTAAAAGGTGAGGAAGCTCATTTCAATGAAATCTCTGGAGAACTCTCACAGGCATGGCTTCCCAAAGAGTGGACAAAAGGTCACATTAGGCCAGGCCCATTGAGGTCTACAATGTGAGGTCCATGTGTGTTTTGACTCTCAACTATGGCTGCCATTTCTTTAAGAATAAAATCATGTGATATCCTTGCTGAGATTCCCAGGCCTCTGTGGAAATCCACCCGGGGCCTAGGTCTCACTTTCCAAGAGCGACTTTCATGCTTGGCCTCTTAAAATCCCAACAAAATTCATGGCAATGCTTCTCTGAGTTCAGTTCCAAAACCCAGTCTCTAAGGGGAATCACACCAGAGTTCAAGCCCACGTGGACCCAGTCATTTTTTCCAATGCCACACAAATGACCAAAATTAAAACCAAAACACTCCCACATGGCCCTCATCTTATTCCAGATAGTCAATCATCTTAACCTCTGGCTGGTGGTTTCCATGAGGGGCGCAGCCAATGACAGTGTCCAAAATCAGCTCGTTTGCCCCTCATTTGTCTAAAGTCAGGGTAGCCTGGACACCGTTTCTGTGAACCAGGAGTGAACAAATAAGCCTGCCGTTAATACTTCTGTGTTTCTCCAATTTGAGGCCTACTGATTTTAGGTATCGATTCTTTAGGTGAGTTAGAGTCATGCGAAAACACAAGCACCTCTGCAGGGCTTTGAAGAACTCATTTGACCCAAAGAATCCCTATTGTCATTTGATGGAGTGCAGGAACCTAACAGAGGAAGGCAATAGACTTCATCCACAATGAATGAAATTTTTTCCCATTTTGGTTTTGGAAGCTCACATGGGATCATTCTTAAGATCCATCAGGTGCTGAGAATCTAAGTCACAGCCACACACAGGCCCAAGAGGCTGATAAAGACACATCCCTTTCCAAAGCAATTAAGCAAAGAGCCACAGGTGAGGCCCATTCATTTCCATTTGAAAACTGTTTTCTTCAGGCTTCACAAAGGGGTGGCCTGAGGCAAAGACCTTCCTGACATTCAGTGCAACACAACAATAAGTAAGCAAAAGGCCCAAAGCAGGGTTTCTGCACTGAGACTTTCCTGGTCACACTGATATCTGAGTTTTCTGAGATGCTCGCCATTCTCTTCAGCTATCCAGTACATGGCCATGTCACAGAGCTTGGAGGTGGTACATATTTTGGACACAAATCCATGAGCCTATTCTGGAGAGTGGCCAGAATTCAGGAAGAAAACTACAACTTAGAAAGATTGCAGGTGTTGCACATCGATAAGACAAGCTGCAGTCCATTCATATATTGGGCATGGGAAGATTTATACTAGACAGGACACATCCATTAATGCATTCTCTTTTCTAATGTCTACAACAACGGACACAGTGGGATACACAGAAAGAGAAACACTCGCCGTGTCAAATGGCTTACTAGAAACTGTCCACTCCAAACCAAACAAACCGCCTTTTCTATCTATTCTCAGAACATGAGACAAAACAACAAACCCACACCCACTCCCACAAAGGCACCTCCTTCCCCCAAGTACGTCTGTGACTATCCGGAGTGTCCTCTGACCGGTGGGCCATACTATGTTCCCCCGAAATGGCCTGTCTTCTCTCAGATCTTGTTTCCTTGACCAACTCTGTGAAGATGTCAGGAAAAAGTGGTTAGCCACTACCTGTTTTCTCAGGAAAGGTCCATCTTCAGAGCTCTCCTGGCATTTGGCCATCCTCACATCATTAGGTACCAAGAAAACTGACTCTGTCCTTGGTAAATCCAAACAAGTGAGCCCACTGGGACTGGGACTGGGACTGCCTCTGGGTGCCTGGCTTCTTGGATACCAAGTTCAGAGAGTTCCATCACCATGGAAATGAGGTATGTCACATTCTTTGGAACTGAATGAGGTCACTGCCTTGGAAACCACTTTGTCCTAACAGTTGCTTCCAAGGGTAACATAAGATGGAGGTTGCCCCTACTTCCTGTGACACTTTCATAAGGTAGAATGTATATCACCATTGGCACCCGGGAACAGCTCTCCACTCAGCCCTGGTTTGGTCCATCTTCTGTACAATAAGAAGAGAGAGAGGCAGATTCAGACACATCCCTTCATCCTGACCAGGTTGTTTGCCATGGAAGATGACTTTTGCTCTCTCAGGTGCTTCATACCTGCCTACAACTTCTCCAGGTATCATTTGTGCATGGACATTTGAGGTTCTCATCAGGTGGAAGGTCCCCAACTTTCCTGTATTGTAAGAACCACTCTGTCCCTGCTCTTCTGTAAAATGATTGAGGGAACAGTGTATACTTGGGGTTAAAAACAGGTTTGATTTGGATTACGAGTGATTCTGTGTGATGAATAATGGTATTGGGAACCTGCAATATTTACAAGAATATAGAAGTGAAATATAAGTAGAAAAACAGAAATCTAGGTATGATTTGAAGCCCAGAAGGGTTTTGCCCTTGATTGGGATACTTAGCTTTGAATGATGTTCTGCAAAGATGCCTCAGATAATTCGATATACATGGCATAGGACCTTGTACATTGGATGATTGAATTTAGAGAGAACATCCAGTCAAAAAGGGATATTCAATAGGATTAGGAAGATAGTCGGTAGGTTTAGGAAGAAGAGTGATTATAGAATTTGGACCAAAAGTTCTTTAGCAATAGACTTTCGGTTGTTGAGTGAATGTAAATGTCAGCACATATGAAGAGTCAGTCACTATGTTGAACTGGGGAAAATATGTAGAAAAGCAGATACCAATAGAAACATTAGGAAATCAGGCAAAGTATAAAGTGAGTGATAGAATTAGACATTTTCAACAGGGTTGAGTTTGAATATATAAATTAGGAAAAAAACAAATATGTAGTCACCAATAGGATTGACAATTGACAGCATTAGGCAACCTGGACATGGATGTTTTTAGAAATCCATGTTCACTTTCCATTTAGGCTTTGGTACAATCATAAGTGTGACCTTTCCATTTTTTGTCCAGAATATTACTGTGATAATGAGGTGACATGAGTATTTCTTTCACCATTTCTGGGAGCAATATATTGAAGATGTAAAATGAGAATCGGGGTTACAAAGAGGTGTAACCTGTTTCTAGGAATATAGAGAAAAAGCATGAATAGACCATACTGTGAATAAATAATATAACTTTTTTGAACTTTAAATAATGAACTGAACTGATATCTGAAAAATTAAAGGAAATCGTATATTGATATACAATCATTCATTCCAACCAGGTATATATGTAATGGAAATATTTGTGTTTTGGTTTATCATGAAGAGTGTGTGACGTTGGCTTCAAAATGATTATGGAAATTCAAAATAATGTGTTTGGAAAGAAGTCTCATGAAAAGACCAGTCAAGAAACCCTGACAATACATGTGTTCTGAAGCAAGAAGTGGTGAAAGTTGAAACAAATGCTTATTAATTTGTGAACTTGTGGATGAAATGTATATCCTGTGATGTGCAAAAACTGAAGAAACAATAATGTACCAGTGTCGAATACAAATGAATGACAAATTACATATCATGTCCCATAGGAGTCTACTTGCATTGATGTTAGACTGGGTCAGTTACTGTAGAATAATTAGGATTTGTATGCACCATTCACTGAAGTTAGTTTTCAGTACTAGGAAACAAATATGTATTTCAGGTGGATGAATATTTCTGATTATCATCTTGTGAAAAGTGGATTATAAATCCACATACATGAACATGAATGAATTTAGAGAGTGTATATTAGACACATATATTTCATATTTTGAAAAATTTGGAGAGTATATCTATATCTATATCTATATCTATACACACACACACACACACACACACACACAACTCACAGACATTAAAAAGTACCAATATAAATGCCAATCGAAATTCATCAGTAAATATGTATCATCCACAAATGCAAAAATATTTATTTTACTGAACATGAGCTAATGAATAATGTTGTTCTACTAGGACGCTCTCCTATAAGTTGAATTTTCATTTCCAACAGCATTTAGGAGGAGTGAACTCTTCTCACAATTTGTATCTGCCAAGACAGCCACCTCACAAAAATGTACGTGTGATACCTGGTAGGATTCTATATATGCATATAAATATACATGTGTGAATAGACTACAGAAAAAGGAAACAATAATTCACATATTTGTTAAGTTTAAAACACATGGAGAATATTTCAAATAAATTTGACTAGATTTATAACTACTACCTTATATAATGCAAATGTCAAGTCCAACTATACAACATGTCTCCTCTGAAGTACTTGTATTTCTAATGTGTTGGGTTAATTTTCTCCATTATATTAGGATGAATAGTCTGAGTCTACTAGGTATGGGTTAGTGTCAGGGATTCAGTATTTCGAATGGAAAATTGGAAAATGAATCCAATGTGTATGTAAATATATGCTGCACAAATATCCTCCCGCTCTCATCCAGAACAATGCCTTGACATTACCTTCACCCCAAGTAAGACACAATTAGAGTAGAAGAGTTACAAAATCAGTGAATACATATCTGGAATGGAAAATGTTCAGGAGTTCACAACCTTGGAGGTGGTAGAGGAGTTTCCAAAACTAAGGGACAGGGTAAACACTCCACAAACATGGAGCTTTGATGGCCTAAAAACTTTTTGAGAAACTGCCTCTGAGCTTCCACACTTGAAATATATGTTGTTTTCAGGAGATTTGGCTTCCTCTGTAGTGAGAACATCAAAGCTGGGTCTGCATCTATGTGACCTGGAGGACATGGTTTCTTATTTTCCAATGAACAAGATGAAGCAGTGCTGAATCCTCTCTTTGTAGGTAAACTGAGGCCACTGGGGACTAAGTGTCTCCCCGTGTGGACTGTGAAGCCATTTGGTCCTCTTCCACTTTTTGTGGTGTTTTTGCTGCTGCACTGTGAGTTTGGTATTTGTTTCACGAAATACTAGGAGCTAAACTGGGACACAGTGCTGGAGGGAGTTCTGTCACGTGTGGTGTGTCAGGGTCTGCAAGAGAATGCACCAACTAGGCTCCTATCTCTCACAGCTTGCCCCATTGCCCCCTTGTCCATATCAACCTGATTCTTAATTTTCCTCTGAAAACTCTCCATATAACAAGATGCCTTTACATATAATGGTCTGTTGGCTGCACCATGTCAGTTACAAGCCATTTGGAATCCAATGGTAGATCCACATGGCCCTACCATGGATGTTTTATCAAACACCTCCCCACCACTGCTCTAGACCCACTACTCAGCAGGCTCCAAATTTCTGGCATCTCTGTTCTACACCATTTTCATGAAACTCAGTAAATCAAGGCACTGTCTGGTATACTCATGATCAGCAACAGGACATCCAATGTTTCTCCAGTGCCACCTGGTCATAGGAATTTCAAAAATTTCATGGTATTTATCTAGCCATTTTTCAAGCATGAAGTTGGAGGCACTGTGGGTTTCAGTTCATTCAGCAAACATTAAATGGTGAGGAAGCTCATTTCAATGAAATCTCTGGAGAACTCTCACAGGCATGGCTTCCCAAAGAGTGGACAAAAGGTCACATTAGGCCAGGCCCATTGAGGTCTACAATGTGAGGTCCATGTGTGTTTTGACTCTCAACTATGGCTGCCATTTCTTTAAGAATAAAATCATGTGATATCCTTGCTGAGATTCCCAGGCCTTTGTGGAAATCCACCCGGGGCCTAGGTCTCAGTTTCCAAGAGCGACTTTCATGCGTGGCCTCTTAAAATCCCAACAAAATTCATGGCAATGCTTCTCTGAGTTCAGGTCCAAAACCCAGTCTCTAAGGGGAATCACTCCAGAGTTCAAGACCACGTGGACCCAGTCATTTTTCCAATGCCACACAAATGACCAAAATTAAAACCAAAACACTCCCAAATGGCCCTCATCTTATTTCATATAGTCAATCATCTTAACCTCTGGCTGGAGGTTTCCATGAGGGGCGCAGCCAATGACAGTGTCCAAAATCAGCTCGTTTGCCCCTCATTTGTCTAAAGTCAGGGTAGCCTGGACACCGTTTCTGTGAACCAGGAGTGAACAAATAACCCTGCCATTAATACTTCTGTGTTTCTCCAATTTGAGGCCTACTGATTTTAGGTATCGATTCTTTAGGTGAGTTAGAGTCATGCGAAAACACAAGCACCTCTGCAGGGCTTTGAAGAACTCATTTGACCCAAAGAATCCCTATTGTCATTTGATGGAGTGCAGGAACCTAACAGAGGAAGGCAATAGACTTCATCCACAATGAATGAAATTTTTTCCCATTTTGGTTTTGGAAGCTCACATGGGATCATTCTTAAGATCCATCAGGTGCTGAGAATCTAAGTCACAGCCACACACAGGCCCAAGAGGCTGATAAAGACACATCCCTTTCCAAAGCAATTAAGCAAAGAGCCACAGGTGAGGCCCATTCATTTCCATTTGAAAACTGTTTTCTTCAGGCTTCACAAAGGGGTGGCCTGAGGCAAAGACCTTCCTGACATTCAGTGCAACACAACAATAAGTAAGCAAAAGGCCCAAAGCAGGGTTTCTGCACTGAGACTTTCCTGGTCACACTGATATCTGAGTTTTCTGAGATGCTCGCCATTCTCTTCAGCTATGCAGTACATGTCCATGTCACAGAGCTTGGAGGTGGTATATATTTTGGACACAAATCCATGAGCCTATTCTGGAGAGTGGCCAGAATTCAGGAAGAAAACTACAACTTAGATAGATTGCAGGTGTTGCACATCAATAAGACAAGCTGCAGTCCATTCATATATTGGGCATGGGAAGATTTATACTAGACAGGACACATCCATTAATGCATTCTCTTTTCTAATGTCTACAACAACGGACACAGTGGGATACACAGAAAGAGAAACACTCGCCGTGTCAAATGACTTACTAGAAACTGTCCACTCCAAACCAAACAAACCGCCTTTTCTATCTATTCTCAGAACATGAGACAAAACAACAAACCCACACCCACTCCCACAAAGGCACCTCCTTCCCCCAACTACGTCTGTGACTATCCGGAGTGTCCTCTGACTGGTGGGCCATACTATGTTCCCCCGAAATGGCCTGTCTTCTCTCAGATCTTGTTTCCTTGACCAACTCTGTGAAGATGTCAGGAAAAAGTGGTTAGCCACTACCTGTTTTCTCAGGAAAGGTCCATCTTCAGAGCTCTCCTGGCATTTGGCCATCCTCACATCATTAGGTACCAAGAAAACTGACTCTGTCCTTGGTAAATCCAAACAAGTGAGCCCACTGGGACTGGGACTGCGACTGCCTCTGGGTGCCTGGCTTCTTGGATACCAAGTTCAGAGAGTTCCATCACCAAGGAAATGTGGTATGTCACATTCTTTGGAACTGAATGAGGTCACTGCCTTGGCAACCACTTTGTCCTAACAGTTGCTTCCAAGGGTAACATAAGATGGAGGTTGCCCCTACTTCCTGTGACACTTTCATAAAGTAGAATGTATATCAACCATTGGCACCCGGGAACAGCTCTCCACTCAGGCCTGGTTTGGTCCATCTTCTCTACAATAAGAAGAGAGAGATTCAGATTCAGACACATCCCTTCATCCTGACCAGGTTGTTTGCCATGGAAGATGACTTTTGCTCTCTCAGGTGCTTCATACCTGCCTAGAACTTCTCCAGGTATCATTTGTGTTTGGACATTTGAGGTTCTCATCAGGAGGAAGGTCCCCAACTTTCCTGTATTGTAAGAACCACTCTGTCCCTGCTCTTCTGTAAAATGATTGAGGGAACGGTGTATACTTGGGGTTAAAAATAGGTTTGATTTGGGTTACGAGTGATTCTGTGTGATGAATAATGGTATTGGGAACCTGCAATATTTACAAGAATATAGAGGTGAAATGTAAGTAGGAAAACAGAAATCTAGGTATGATTTGAAGCCCAGAAGGGTTTTGCCGTTGATTGGGATACTTAGCTTTGAATGATGTTCTGCAAAGATGCCTCAGATAATTCGATATACAATGGCATAGGACCTTGTACATTGGATGATTGAATTTAGAAGAGAACATCCAGTCAAAAAGGGATATTCAGTAGGATTAGGAAGATAGTCTGTAGGTTTAGGAAGAAGAGTGAGTATAGAATTTGGACCAAAAGTTCTTTAGCAATAGATTTTCGGTTGTTGAGTGAATGTAAATGTCAGCACATATGAAGAGTCAGTCACTATGTTGAACTGAGGAAAATATGTAGAAAAGCAGATATCAATAGAAACATTACGAAATCAGGCAAAGTATAAAGTGAGTGATAGAATTAGACATTTTCAACAGGGTTGAGTTTGAATATATAAATTAGGAAAAAAACAAATATGTAGTCACCAATAGGATTGACAATTGACAGCATTAGGCAACCTGGGCATGGATGTTTTTAGAAATCCATGTTCACTTTCCATTTAGGCTGTGGTACAATCATAAGTGTGACCTTTCCATTTTTTGTCCAGAATATTACTGTGATAATGAGGTGACATGAGTATTTCTTTCACCATTTCTGGGAGCAATATATTGAAGGTGTAAAATGAGAATCGGGGGTACAAAGAGGTGTACCCTGTTCTTAGGAACATAGAGAAAAAGCATGAATAGACCATACTGTGAATAAATAATATAACTTTTTTGAACTTTAAATAATGAATTAACTGATATCTGAAAAATTAAAGGAAATCATATATTGATATACAATCATTCATTCCAACCAGGTATATATCTAATGGAAATATTAGTGTTTTGGTTTATTATGAAGAGTGTGTGAGTTTTGCTTCAAAATGATTATGGAAATTCAAATAATGTGTTTGGAAAGAAGTCTCAT
Organism: Callospermophilus lateralis; assembly: GCF_048772815.1. Taxonomy (NCBI): domain Eukaryota; kingdom Metazoa; phylum Chordata; class Mammalia; order Rodentia; family Sciuridae; genus Callospermophilus; species Callospermophilus lateralis. The sequence continues at coordinate 12,486 of NW_027515874.1, forward strand.
GAAAAGACCAGTCAAGAAACCCTGACAATACATGTGTTCTGAAGCAAGAAGTGGTTAAAGTTGAAACAAATGCTTATTAATTTGTGAACTTGTGGATGAAATGTATATCCTGTGATGTGCAAAAACTGAAGAAACAATAATGTACCAGTGTCGAATACAAATGAATGACACATTACATATCATGTCCCATAGGAGTCTACTTGCATTGATGTTAGACTGGGTCAGTTACTGTAGAATAATTAGGATTTGTATGCACCATTCACTGAAGTTAGTTTTCAGTACTAGGAAACAAATATGTATTTCAGGTGGATGAATATTTCTGATTATCATCTTGTGAAAAGTGGATTATAAATCCACATACATGAACATGAATGAATTTAGAGAGTGTATATTAGACACATATATTTCATATTTTGAAAAATTTGGAGAGTATATCTATATCTATATCTATATCTATACACACACACACACACACACACACACACAACTCACAGACATTAAAAAGTACCAATATAAATGCCAATCGAAATTCATCAGTAAATATGTATCATCCACAAATGCAAAAATATTTATTTTACTGAACATGAGTTAATGTATAATGTTGTTCTACTAGGACGCTCTCCTATAGGTTGAATTTTCATTTCCAACAGCATTTAGGAGGAGTGAACTCTTCTCACAATTTGTATCTGCCAAGACAGCCATCTCACAAAAATGTACGTGTGATACCTGGTAGGATTCTATATATGCATATAAATATACATGTGTGAATCGGCTACAGAAAAGGGAAACAAGAATTCACATATTTGTTAAGTTTAAAAACACATGAGAATATTTCAATTAAAATTTGACTAGATTTATAACTCCTACCTTATATAATGGAAATGTTAAGTCCAACTATACAACATGTCTCTGGAGAACCTTTGGATGTCCTGTTGTTTATCATGAGTATACTAGACAGTGCCTTGATTGACTGTGTTTCATGAAAATGATCTAGAACAGACATGCCAGTAAGTTGGTGCCTGCTGAGTAGTGTGCCTAGAGCAGTGGTGTGTATGTGTGTCATAATACATCTCTGATGTGGCCATATGGATTTGCCATTGGCTTCCAAATGGCTTGTGACAGACATGGTGAGGCCAGCAGACACTAATATGTAAGGGCGTCTTGTTATATGGAGAGGTTTCATGGCAATGTTAAGAATCAGGTTGCAATAGACAAGGGAAAAAGATATGTGGGATAGAAGCCTGGTTGGTGCATTCTCCTGCAGACCCTGACCCACCACATGTGGCAGAACTCCATCCAGCACTGTGTCCCTTTTGAACTCCTTGTATTTCGTGAAGCAAATACCAAACTACCAATGCAGGAGAAAGAAAAACCATGAAAAAGTGGAGGATGACCAAATGGCTTCACAGCCCAGATGGGGAGAGACTTAGCACGCACTGGTCACATTTTACTTAAAAGAGAGAATTCACCACTGCTGCCTCATGTTCATTAGAAAATAAGAAACCATGTCCTCCAGGTCACATAGAATCAGACCCAGCTTTGATGGTCTCATGACAAAGGAAGCTAAAGCTCCTGAAAACAACATATATTTCAAGTGCCCAACCTCAGAGGCAGTTTATCAAGAAGTCCTTTAGGCCAGCAGAGCTCCATGTTTGTGGAGTTTTTAACCTGTCACTTACTTATGGAAACTTCTCTACCACATCCAAGGTTGTGAACTCCTGAGCATTTTCCATTCCAGTTATATATTCACAGATTTTATAACTCTTCTCCACTAATTGTGTCTTACTTGGGGTGAAGGTAATGTCAAGGCATTGTTCTGGATGAGAGAGGGGAAATATTTTGTGTAGCACATATTTGATAGACATTGGATTCTTTTTCCTATTTTCCATTCAAAATACTGAATCCCTGACACTAACACATACCCTACTAGACTCTGACTACTAATCCTAATATGATGGAGAAAAATAACCCAAATAGAACAGAAATACAAGCAGGTCAGAGGAGGCATGGTGTATTTTTGAACTTTTCTTTTGCATAATAAATGGTAGGTGTTATAAATCTAGTGAATTTTTATTTGGAATAGTTTTTCATGTGTTTTTAAAATTAACAAATATGTGAATCCCTGCCTCCCTTTCTCTCTAGCCTATACAGCACATGTATTTTTATATGTACATATAGAATCCTACCTGGTATCACACGTACATTTTTGTGAGGTTGCTGACTCGGCAGATATAAATTGTGTGAAGAGACTACCCCTCTTAAACGCTGTTGGAACTAAAAATTCAACCTATGGGTGAGCTTCCTAGTACAACAACATTATACATAATTTCATGTTCAGTAAAGTATATATTTTTGCATCAGTAGATGTTATATATTTCATTATAAATTTCATTTGGCATATATTGCTACTTTTTTATGTTTCTCTGTGTGTTTTTTTGGTATATATATATATATATATATATATATATATATATATATATATATACTCTCCTGATTTATCAAAACATGAAATATATGTGTCTTATATACACTCTCTACATTCATACATTCATTCATGTTCATGCATGAGGAAATATAATCAACTTTTCTCAAGATTATTATTGGAAATATTCATCCACCTGAAATACATATTTGTTTCCTTGTACTGACAACTCACTTCTGTGAATGGTGCATACAAATCCTAATAATTCTACAGTATCTGACCCAGTTTAACATCAATGCAAGTAGATTCCTATGGGACATGATGTGTATTTTGACGTTCATTTATATTCCACACTGCTACATTAATATTTCTGCAGTTTTTGCACATCATAGGATATATATTTCATCCACAAGTTCACAACTTTATAGGTATTTTTTCACTTTTAATCATTTCCTGCTTCAGAACACATGTATTCCTCCCGGTTTCTTGACTGGTCTTTTCATGAGACTTCTCTGCAAACACATTTTTTTTTTTAATTTCATAATCAGTTTTGAAGCAAAACTCACACACTTTTCATGATAAACCATAAATCCAATATCACCATTAGATGCATAACTGTTTGGAATGGATGATTGTATATCAATATTAGGTTTCCTCTATATTTTCAGAAATCAATTCAATCCATTATTTAAAGTTTGAACCAGTAATATTATTTATTCACAGTATGGTCTATTCATGCATTATCTCTATATTCATAGGCACAAGGTACACCTATTTGTACCCCCAATTAATTTATACGTCTTCAAAATATTGCTTTCCTACATATTTTACCCAGTTCATCATTGTGACTGACTCTTCACATGTGCTGACATTTACATTCACTCTCTACCTGAAACCCTATTGCTAAAGAACTTTTGGTCCAAATCCTATACTCACTCTTTTATCTAAACCCACCGACTATTTTCCTAATCCTACCGAATATCCTTTTTTGACTGGATGTTCTCTTCCACATTCAATCATCCAAATTAGAAGGTCCTATGCCATAGTATATTGATTTAACTGAGACAACTGTGCAGGACATAAATCAATGCTAAGTATCCCAATCAAGGGCCCAATGCCCTTCTGGGCTTCAAAACTTACCTAGATTTCTGTTTTCATACTTATATTTCACCTATATATTCTTATAAATATCGCAGGTTCCTAATACAAATATTCATTCCAGAGAATGATTCCTAACCCAAATTGAACATGTTATTAACCCTAACCATACACTTTTCCCTCAATCTAATTTTACAGAAGAGCATGGACAGAGTTGGTCTTACAATACAGGAATATAGGCGATCTTCCAGCTGCTGAAAACCTAAAAGTTCCATGCTGAAATGATCCTTGGAGAAGATGTAGGCATCTATGAAGGACATGAGAGAGCAAAAGTCATCTTCCATGGCAAACAACCTGGTCAGGTTGATGGGATGTGTCTGAATTAGCCTCTCTCTTCCTAATGTAGAGAAGATGGACCAAACCATGCCTGTGTGGAGAGCTGTTCCCCGGTGCCTATGGTTGATATACCATTCTAACATATGAATGAGTCACAGCAAGTAGAGGCAGCCTCCATCTTTTGGGAACCATGTAAGCAACTGTTAAAACAAAGTGGTTTCCAAGGCAGTGACTTCATTCAGATCTTGAAGAAAGTGACATCACCTTACAGTTTTGGTAATGAAAGTCTGTGATCTTGGGATCCAGGAAACCAGGCACACAGAGTCAAACCCACTCCATGTCCCAGTGGGCTAACTTGTTTGGATTTAACAAGACAGAGTTACTCTTTCTTTGTACCTACTGATGTGAGGACAGCCAAATGCCTGGAAACTATGAAGACTGGCCTTTCCAGAGAAAGCAGGTAGTTTCTCACCATGGGCTCCTGACAACATCACAGAGTTGGCCAAAGAGAACAGATTGGAGACAGGACACGCCATTTTGGGGGAACATAGTATGGCCCACAAGTCAGAGGACACTCCGGATAGTCACAGACCTTTTCTTGGGGAAAGGAGGTGACTTTTTGGGTGTGAGTGTGAGTTTGTGGTTTTGTCTTATGTTCTGAGAATAGTTAGGAAAGCTGGTTTGTTTGTTTTGGAGTGGACTGTGTCTAGTAAGTCCTTTGACAAGGTGAGTGTTTCTGTGTCTATATATCATACTGTGTCCGTGATTGTAGACATTAGAAAAGAGAATGCATCAATGGATGTGTCCTGTCTACAAGAAAGCTTCAAAGCATTCATCCTGTGCAATTAATGAATGGACTGCAGGTTGCCGTATGGATGGGCAACTCCTGCCATCTTTCTAAATTCCTGTTTTCTTCCTGAATTCTGGACACTCTCCAGAATACGCTCATGATTTTGTGTCCAAGATATGTACCACCTCCATCTCTGTGACATGGCCATGTACTGGATAGCTGAAGGGAATGGCGAGTATCTCAGAAAACTCAGATATCAGTATGCCCAAGAAAGTCTCAGTGGAGAAACCCTGCTTTGGGCCTTTTGCTTACCTATTCTGTTGCCCTGAATGTCAGGAAGGTCTTCGCCTCAGGCCACACTTTGTGAAGCCTGCAGAAAATAGTTTTCAAATGGAAAAGAATGGTCATTACCTGTGCCTCTTTGCTTAATTGCTTTGGAAATGGATGTTTCTGAATCAGCCTCTCAGCCCTATGTGAGGCTGTGGCTTAGATTCACAGCACATGATGGGTCTAAAGAAAAATCCCATGTGTGCATCCCAAAAAAAAAGGGGCAAAAGAGCTGTCAGAGTGGTTCTTACAATACAGGAAAGTTGGGGACCTTCCACCTGATGAGAACCTCAAATGTCCATGCACAAATGATACCTGGAGAAGTTCTAGGCAGGTATGAAGCACCTGAGAGAGCAAAAGTCATCTTCCATGGCAAACAACCTGGTCAGGATGAAGGGATGTGTCTGAATCTGAATCTCTCTGTTCTTATTGTAGAGAAGATGGACCTAACCAGGCCTGAGTGGAGAGCTGTTCCCGGGTGCCAATGGTTGATATACATTCTACCTTATGAAAGTGTCACAGGAAGTAGGGGCAACCTCCATCTTATGTTACCCTTGGAAGCAACTGTTAGGACAAAGTGGTTGCCAAGGCAGTGACCTCATTCAGTTCCAAAGAATGTGACATACCTCATTTCCTTGGTGATGGAACTCTCTGAACTTGGTATCCAAGAAGCCAGGCACCCAGAGGCAGTCCCAGTCCCAGTCCCAGTGGGCTCACTTGTTTGGATTTACCAAGAACAGAGTCAGTTTTCTTGGTACCTAATGATGTGAGGATGGCCAAATGCCAGGAGAGCTCTGAAGATGGACCGTTCCTGAGAAAACAGGTAGTGGCTAACCACTTTTTCCTGACATTTTCACAGAGTTGGTCAAGGAAAGAATGTCTGAGAGAAGACAGGCCATTTCGGGGGAACATAGTATGGCCCACCAGTCAGAGGACACTCCGGATAGTCACAGACCTACTTGGGGCAAGGAGGTGCCTTTGTGGGAGTGGGTGTGGGTTTGTTGTTTTGTCTCATGTTCTGAGAATAGATAGGATAGGCGGTTTGTTTGGTTTGGAGTGGACAGTTTCTAGTAAGTCATTTGACACGGCGAGTGTTTCTGTTTCTGTGTATCCCACTGTGTCTGTTGTTGTAGACATTAGAAAAGAGAATGCATTAATGGATGTGTCCTGTCTAGTATAAATCTTCCCATAATTCATCCTGCCCAATATATGAATGGACTGCAGCTTGTCTTATCGATGTGCAACACCTGCTATCTTTCTAAGTTGTTGTTTTCTTCCTGAATTCTGGCCACTCTCCAGAATAGGCTCATGGATTTGTGTCCAAAATATGTACCACCTCCAAGCTCTGTGACATGGCCATGTACTGGATAGCTGAAGAGAATGGCGAGCATCTCAGAAAACTCAGATATCAGTGTGACCAGAAAAATCTCAGTGCAGAAACCCTGCTTTGGGCCTTTTGCTTACTTATTGTTGTGTTGCACTGAATGTCAGGAAGGTCTTTGCCTCATGCCACCCCTTTGTGAAGCCTGAAGAAAACAGTTTTCAAATGGAAATGAATGGGCCTCACCTGTGGCTCTTTGCTTAATTGCTTTGGAAAGAGATGTGTCTTTATCAGCCTTTGGACCTGTGTGTGGCTGTGACTTAGATTCTCAGCACCTGATAGATCTTAAGAATGATCCCATGTGAGCTTCCAAAACCAAAATGGCAAAAAATATCATTCATTGTGGATGAAGTCTCTTGCCTTCGTCTGTTAGGTTCCTGCACTCCATCAAATGACAATAGGGATTCTTTGGGTCAAATGAGTTCATCAAAGCCCTGCAGAGGTGCTTGTGTTTTCACATGACTCTAAATCACCTAAAGAATTGATACCTAAAATCAGTAGGCCTCAAATTGGAGAAACAAAGAAGTATTAAAGGCAGGCTCATTTGTTCACTCCTGGTTCACAGAAACGGTGTCCAGGCTACCCTGACTTTAGGCAAATGAGGGGAAAAGGAGCTGATTTTGGACACTGTCTTGGGCTGCGCCCCTCATGGAAACCTCCAGCCAGAGGTTAAGATGATTGACTATATGGAATAAGATGAGGGCCATGTGGGAGTGTTTTGGTTTTGATTTTGGTCATTTGTGTGGCATTGGAAAAAATGACTGGGTACACGTGGGGTTGAACTCTGGTGTGATTCCCCTTAGAGACTGGATTTTGGAAGTGAACTCAGAGAAGCATTGCCATGAATTTTGTTGGGATTTTAAGAGGCCACGCATGAAAGTCGCTCGTGGAAACTGAGACCTAGGCCCCGGGTGGATTTCCACAGAGGCCTGGGAATCTCAGCAAGGATATCACATGATTTTATTCTTAAAGAAATGGCAGCCATAGTTGAGAGTCAAAACACACATGGACCTCACATTGTAGACCTCAATGGGCCTGGCCTAATGTGACCGTTTGTCCACTCTTTGGGAAGCCGTGCCTGTGAGAGTTCTCCAGAGATTTCATTGAAATGAGCTTCCTCACCATTTAATGTTTGCTGAATGAACTGAAATCCACAGTGCCTCCAACTTCATGCTTGAAAAATGGCTAGATAAATACCATGAAATTTTTGAAATTCCTATGACCAGGTGGCACTGGAGAAACACTGCATGTCCTGTTGCTGATCATGATTATACCAGACAGTGCCTTGACTTACTGAGTTTCATGAAAATGGTGTAGAACAGAGATGCCAGTAAGTTGGAGCCTGCTGAGTAGTGGGTCTAGAGCAGTGGTGGGGAGGTGTTTGATAAAACATCCGTGGTAGGGCCATGTGGATCTACCATTGGATTCCAAATGGCTTGTAACTGACATGGTGCAGCCAGCAGACCCTTGTATGTAAAGGCATCTTGTTACATGGAGAGTTTTCAGAGGAAAATTAAGAATCAGGTTGATATGGACAAGGGGGCAATGGGGCAAGCTGTGAGAGATAGGAGCCTAGTTGGTGCATTCTCTTGCAGACCCTGACCCACCACACGTGACAGAACTCCCTCCAGCACTATGTCCCAGTTTAGCTCCTAGTATTTCGCGAAACAAATACCAAACTCACAGTGCAGCAGCAAAAACACCACAAAAAGTGGAAGAGGACCAAATGGCTTCACAGTCCACACGGGGAGACACTTAGTCCACAGTGGCCTCAGTTTACCTACAAAGAGAGGATTCAGCACTGCTTCATCTAGTTCATTGGAAATAAGAAACCATGTCCTCCAGGTCACATAGATTCAGACCCAGCTTTGATGGTCTCACTACAAAGGAAGCCAAATCTCCTGAAAACAACATATATTTCAAGTGCAAAACTCAGTGGCAGTTTCTCAAAAAATTTTTAGGCCAGCAGAGCTCCATGTTTGTGGAGTGTTTACCCTGTCCCTTAGTTTTGGAAACTGCTCTACCACCTCCAAGGTTGTGAACTCCTGAGCATTTTCCATTCCAGATATGTATTCACTGATTTTGTAACTCTTCTCCTCTAATTGTGTCTTACTTGGGGTGAAGGTAATGACAAGGCATTGTTCTGGATGAGAGCAGGAGGATATTTGTGCAGCATATATTTACATACACATTGGATTCATTTTCCAATTTTCCATTCGAAATACTGAATCCCTGACACTAACCCATACCTAGTAGACTCAGACTATTCATCCTAATATAATGGAGAAAATTAACCCAACACAATAGAAATACAAGCACTTCAGAGGAGACATGTTGTATTGTTGGACTTGACATTTGCATTATATAAGGGAGGAGTTATAAATCTAGTCAAATTTTAATTGAAATATTCTCCATGTGTTTTTAAACTTAACAAATATGTGAATTCTTGTTTCCCTTTTCTGTAGCCTATTCACACATGTATATTTATATGCATATATAGAATCCTACCAGGTATCACACGTACATTTTTGTGAGGTGGCTGTCTTGGCAGATACAAATTGTGAGAAGAGTTCACTGCTCCTAAATGCTGTTGGAAATGAAAATTCAACCTATAGGAGAACGTCCTAGTAGAACAACATTATACATTAACTCATGTTCAGTAAAATAAATATTTTTGCATTTGTGGATGATATATATTTACTGATGAATTCGATTGGCATTTATATTGGTACTTTTTAATGTCTGTGAGTGTTTGTGTGTGTGTTTGTGTGTGTGTGTGTGTATATATAGATATAGATATAGATATAGATATAGATATAGATATAGATATACTCTCCAAATTTTTCAAAATATGAAATATATGTGTCTAATATACACTCTCTAAATTCATTCATGTTCATGTATGTGGATTTATAATCAACTTTTCACAAGATTATAATCAGAAATATTCATCCACCTGAAATACATATTTGTTTCCTAGTACTGAAAACTAACTTCAGTGAATGGTGCATACAAATCCTAATTATTCTTCAGTAACTGACCCAGTCTAACATCAATGCAAGTAGACTCCTATGGGACATGATATGTAATTTTTCATTCATTTGTATTCGACACTCTTACATTATTATTTCTTCAGTTTTTGCACATCATAAGATATACCTTTGCCAAGGCAGTGACCTGATTCAGTTCCAAAGAATGTGACATACCTCATTTCCTTGGTGATGGAACTCTCTGAACTTTGTATCCAAGGAGCCAGGCACCCAGAGGCAGTCCCAGTCCCAGTCCCAGTGGGCTCACTTGTTTGGATTTACCAAAGATAGAGTTAGTCATTCTTGGTACCTACTGAAGTGAGGATTACCAAATGCCTGGAGAGCTCTGAATAGGGAGCTTTCCTGAGAAAGCAGGTAGTGGCTCTCCACTTTTTCCTTACAACTTTACAGAGTTGGCCAAGGAAAACAGATCTGAGAGAGGACAGGCCATTTCGGAAGAACAGAGTATGGCCACCAGTCAGAGGACACTCTGGTTAGTCATACACCTATGGGGAAGGAGGTGCCTTTTTGGGAGTGGTTGTGGGTTTGTGGTTTGTCTCATGTTCTGAAAATAGGTAGGAATGGCGGTTTGTTTGTTTTGGAGTGAACTGTTTCCGGTAAGTCGTTTGAAGAGGTGAGTGTTTCCATGTCTGTGTATCCCACTGTGCCTGTGGTAGTAGACATGAGAAAAGAGAATGCAGCAATGGATGTGTCATGTCTAGTATAAAGCTTTCCAGCATTCATCCTGCCCAATTTATGAATGGAGTGTGGCTTGCCTTATGCACGGGCAACACCTAATACCTTCCTAAGTCCCTGTTTTCTTCCTGAATTCTGGCCACTCTCTAGAATAGGCTCATGGTTATGTGTCCAAGATATGTACCAAATCCAAGGTCTTTGACATGGCCATGTACTGGATACCTGAATGGAATGGCCAGCATCTCAGAAAACTCAGATATCAGTGTGACCAGGAAAGTCTCAGTGGAGATACCCTGCTTTGGGCCTTTTGCTTACCTATTGTTCTGTTGCCCTGAATATCAGGAAGGTCTTTGTCTCATGCAACCCCTTTGTTAAGCCTGAAGAAAACAGTTTTCAAATGGAAATGACTGTGCATCACCTCTGGCTCTTTGCTTAATTTCATTGGAAAAGGATGTGTCTGATTCAGGCCCTTTGCCCTGTTTTAGGCTGTGACTTAGATTCTCAGCACCTGATGGAAGTAAAGAAAGATCCCATATGTGCATCTAAACCAAAATGGAAAAACGTTCAATCAATGTGCATGAATTATATTGCCTTCCTTTGTTAGGTTTCTGAAATCCATCATGTCAGAATAGGGATTCTTTGGGTGAAATGAGTTCTTCAAATCTCTGCAGAGGGGCTTGGCTTTTCTCATGACTCCAATTCACAAAAAGAATCTAGACCCAACAGTCAGAGAGCCTCAAATTGGAGAAGCGAAGCAGTATTAAGGGCAGGCCTATTTGATCACTCCTGGTTCACAGGAAGGGTGTCCAAGCCACCCTGACATTCGGCAAATGAGGGGCAAGGGAGCTTATTTTGGACACTGTCTTGGGATGTGCCTTTCATGAAAACCTCCATCCAGATGTTATGATGAGTATCTTTATGGTAGAAGATGAGGGCCATGTAGGAGTGTTTTGGTTATAATTGTGGTCATTTGTGTGGCAGTTGGAAGAGATAACTGGGTAAACCTGGGCTTGAATTCTGCTGTGATTCCCTAGAGACTGAGTTCTGGAAATGACCTCAGAGAAGTATTGACATGAATTGTGTTGGGATTTTAGGAGGCCATGAATGAGATTTGCCATTGGAACCTGGGATCAAGGCCCAGAGTGGCTTTCCACAGAACACTGGGAATCACAGCCAGGATATTACATGATTTTATTCTGAAAGACTTGGCAGGCATAATTGAGATTCAAAACACACTTGGACCTCGCTTTGTAGACCTCCATGGGCCTGGCTTCATGTGACTTTTTGGCCACTCTTTGGGTAGACTTGCCTGTGAGAGTGCTCCAGAGATTTCCCTGAAATTAGCTTCCTCACCATTTAATGGTTCCTGAATGAATTGAAACCAACATTGCCTCCAAATGCATCTGTGAAAAAATGCTAGATAATTACCATGAAATTTTAGAAATTCCGATGACCAGCTGGCACTGGAGGACTTTTGATGTCCTGTTGATGATCATGAGTATACTAGACAGGGCCTTGATTGACTGGGTTTCATGAAAATGGTGTAGAACAGAGATGCCAGTAAGTTGGGGCCTGGTAAGTAGTGGGCCTAGAGCTGTGTTATGCAAATGTGTGATAAAACATCTGTGGTGGGGCCATGTGGATCTTCCATTGGCTTCCAAATGGCTGTGACTGACATGGTGCAACCATCACACCCATATATGTAAAGGCATATTTTTATATGGAGAGGTTTCAGAGCAATGTTCAGTATCATGTTGCTATTGTAAAGGGGGCAAGCTACTTGAGATAGAACCCTGGTTGGTGCATTCTCCTGGAGACCCTGCCAACCACACCTGACAGAACTCCCTTCAGCACTGTGTCCCATTTGAACTCGTTGTATTTCATGAAGCAAATACCAAACTCCCAGTGCAGCAGCAAGAAACACCACAAAAATTGGAGGATGACCATTGGTTTCACAGTCCACACGGGAAGACCCTTAGCCCTCAGTGGCCAAAGTTTACCTACAAAAAGAGAATTCATCACTGCTGCCTCATTTTTATTTGAAAATAAGTAACCATTTCCTCCAGGTCACATAGATGCAGATCCAGCTTTGATGGTTTCACTACAAATAAAGCTAAAGCTCCTGACAACAACATATATTTCAAGTGCCCAACCTCAGAGGCAGATTCTCAAAAAGTCTTTTGGCCAGCAGAGCTCCATGTTTGTGGAGTGTTTACCCTGTCTCTTACTTTTGGAAACTCCTCTACCACCTCCAAAGATGTGAAATCTGGAGCATTTTCCATTCTAGATATGTATTCACAGATTTTCTAACTCTTCTCCTCTAATTGTGTCTTACTTGGGGCGAAGGTAATGTCAAGGCATTGTTCTGGAGGAGAGTGGGAAGATTTTTCCGTAGCATATATTTGCATACACATTGGATTCAGTGTCCTATTTTCAATTCAAAAGACTGAATACCTGACTCTAACCCATACCCTACCAGACTCTGACTACTAATCCTAATATGATGGAGAAAAATAACCCATAAAGAATAGAAATACAAGCAGTACAGAGTAGGCATGGTGTATAGATGGATTTGCCTTTTGCATGATACAGAGTTGGAGTTATAAATCTAGTCAATTGTTTGTTGAAATAGTTGTCCTAGTATTTTTAAGGTTAACAAATATGTGAATTCCTGTCTCCCTTTCTCTGTATTCTTATATGCACATATAGATTCCTATCTGGTACCACACGTACATTCTTGTGAGGTGGCTGACTTGGCAGATACAAATTGTTAGAAGAGATCACTCCTACTAAACCCTGTTGGAACTGAATATTCAACCTATGGGTGAGCTTGCTAGTTGAACAGCATTATACATAAATCCATGTTCAGTAAAATGAATATTTTTAGATCTGTGGATGGTATATATTTTATAATGAATTTTGATTGACATATATATTGCTACTTTTTTGTCTGTGTGTGTGTTTTATGTATATGTATATATATGTATATATATATATATATATGTATATATATATATATATATATATACATATATATATATATACACTCTCCAGATTTTTCAAAATATGAAATATATGTGTCTTATATTCACTCCCTAAATTCATTCATGTTCATGTATGTGGATTTATAATCAACTATTCACAAGATTATTCTCAAAATATTCATCCACCTGAAATTTGCCCAATGCTCTCAAATATCAATCCTATTTGTGACTACATATTTGTTTCTTCCTAAGATTATATATTTTAACTCAACCCTGTTCAAAATGTCTAATCCTATCACACACTTTATACTCTGCCTGATTTTGTAATGTCTCTATTGATATATGCTTTCCTACATATTTTCCCCACTTCATCATTGTGACTGACTCTTCACTTGTGCTGACATTTACATTCACTCTCTAATCGAAATCCTATTGCTAAGAAACTTTTGTTCCAAATCTTATACTCACCCTTCTTCCTAAACTTACTGACTATCTTCCTAATGCTACAGACTATCCCTTTTTGACTGGATGTTCTCTTCTACATTCAATCATCCAAGTAAACGTGGTGCGAGCTTCAGAGGAGGAGACTACCAACAGGCTATCTCATGCAACATCAAAGGGTTTATTGGGTGTCCAGAATGCTGGGGTTCAGAGCTCACCTGAATAGTGCAGATAGCCCTGAGAATAGCTGAAGTAGAGCTTATATACTTTCCCTGGAGAGAGAAGGGAGGGAATTGTATTGATGTGTCAGGGCGAGTGGGCGGTTTGCATGCAACTGGGAGAGGGAGTACATTCTGCAATTTGGCAGTTGGGGATAGAACATTCTGGGAACAAGTTTTGCAAACATTTCTCAAGATTTCAACAGTGTTCTGTTAAGCATACAGAAAAACAAGATGTGACAAGTACCTATTTTATTAATATTTCATTCCCCTCTTCTTCTTCTGGCTAATTTTAATCATAAAAATGATCATTGGAGGGTGTCACATTCAATGTCTGCTAGTGGGGTATTACCATAAGTTTAACTCGTCCAATTTGAGCCTGGAGAAAAGACATTACACGGTTGAGCAAACAGGGTTTTATAGTTAGCAATAATATGAGGATTATTATTGGACCTGCCAGGTTGATAAAAACGTAGTTAACCAGGAGGAGTGTGTGAACCAAGACTCAAGCCACCCTTTTGGGCCCTCTCTCACTTGTTGATGCTCTTCAAGGTGTCTTTTAAATTTACTCATAGATTTTATTATGACTCCAGTATAGTCAGCATAAAAACAACATTCTTCCCTCAATGCAGCACAAAGGCCCCCTTCTCTAATGAAGAGGAGGTCCAACCCTCAACTGTTCTGTAAAACAACTTCAGAGAGAGAGGTTAAAGTTTCATGCAAAGCCCTGAAGGAGGTTTCTAATATCTTACTTTTGCTCTATTGCTGCTTCTAATTGGATCATCTTTTGTGTCCCATGGACAATGCCACTGGTTCCTCTGCCCACCCGTGCAGCAACTCCTATTCCTAATAGGATGGCTAAAGTGAGGGATATATGTTCCCAGTGGAACCGGTTGTATGCCCCCCCTATTTGATCTTCAAATGAACCTGTGTCATGATAGAGCACTCTGGGAAACATCTGCACCATTACACAATTTATCACATATCTTGATCATTTCATGAAAACATAAACGATGTTTAAGTATATAGAATTATGCTGTTGTAGGCACTGACAAAGCAAGGCACCTAAGATAGCACTCAAGAGAGGGAAACAGTCCTATTTGGTTGAAACCGGATTCAGAGGGCATTGCTTCTATTGTAATCAATTAATCCCCTGAAACTCAAGTTTAGGTAGTTTCAGAATTTTGTACCCAACATATAAGGGATGGGGCTCAGAAGTTCACAGTCTTCAGAAGTTTAAAAAAGCAGTATTTGTTTCTGTTTTTCCTTCTGTTCTGGGCAAGTTAACTTTTCAAGGACACCTGGGAGGAGGAGAGCTTTTTCTTCCATTTCTTATTTTCCCCCTGCCAGCTGTTACCATGGAGCCCGGTTGGTAATTTCTTTATCTTAGAAATGTAGCCATCTCTGTGAAGCCCCAGCTGAAGGCCAGAGGACTTGTTCACATATTTTGTGAAAAACTAGTTAGGGGTTGTCTAGCTTAGAAGTACTGAGATTTTTAGCCAGTGGCCAAGTAGAACAGGGCAATACGAAAGAGAAAGTTTATCTACATTAAAGTCTTTATTGGGACTGTTTTGCTGAAAGTTCAAAACTCAGCCATGGTGAAGACTTCTGAAGAAGGTCATTTAAGACTTTTCTGTGGGCCTGGTACAGAGGGGGAAAGACGGGGAAGGTGGGGCTGAGAGCACCTCCGAGGATCTGAGAATGAGGGAAAAGAGAGATGTAAAAGAATAATGCGAAAGGG
The DNA here is from genome assembly GCF_048772815.1 of Callospermophilus lateralis. Lineage (NCBI taxonomy): Eukaryota > Metazoa > Chordata > Mammalia > Rodentia > Sciuridae > Callospermophilus > Callospermophilus lateralis. The sequence continues at coordinate 27,949 of NW_027515874.1, forward strand.
TATTTGGAATTTCCTAGCAGCAAACTTGAGCAGTAGATCAGGTAGAGCAGAGTGAAAGACGGGAGTGAGGATCCCAAAATCCTGTGAGGGACTTTAAATTTTAGTAACCTGTTTTCAGTGATGACAAAGCAACTTTAAAGGCCAATTATATTACATCTTGGATAAGGGTCTCAGGGCTCTCCTCAGCTCGTTTGAGCATTGGGTTAGCTGGTAAGAGGACCTGGTGGGACCCGGTGAGGGCACTGACAGGAGATGAGAGGAATGAGTCGGTGGAGCGGTACCTATGTACCTGCTACCTCAGCAAGGGGCCGATGGTCTGAGAACTGGTGGAGCTTTGGGTTTCTGATCTAGTTATTGGAGGGGAGAAATCAAGTTGCTGAGATGGGAGTGACATCAGAGGGTCTGGAGCAGAAGGCTGAGGATAATGATCTATTGGAGAAGCATAGTTCAGGATGTGAGTGAGGGAGGGAAAAGGCTTCCACATAGGGGAATTTCCTTTCACTCTTTTGAGCACTTGCAGAAGTTAAAAAGGTCACGCAAAATTTGAGGATCTAGAGACCCATCTGGGTGCCATAGTTTTTGGTTGTCTAATTGGTAATGTGGCCAATGCTGTGTACTGAATTTGATGAAGAATTGGGGTTTCATCAGGCAGCCCCTGTATGCACACATTTCCATGACATACAGAAAAAGTCGGCTTTTCCCCCACACAGCCATTACTCTTTGTGGCTTTGATAGTCTGCCAGGCAAACTTAGTAATCTAGACTAGCCAATCTGCATCTGGCTCGCGTGTCCCTACATCCATAATTTTTGTTTCCATTATCTATGGTACAGAAGGGATTTAATGGTATTTTAGTGGGATCCTCTTCATCAGGGATATCACAATAGGAAATACCTATAGCCAGCTAACAAATGTCTGGGTGGAGAGATGGCCACCAGGTCCCTAAGGGGGCTGTATGCGAGATAGACCATACTTCTTTTCCAGTAGGATTTGTGATCAGCCATCACTGCTTAATGGGCTGATGAGGGTTAGGACTACTTGTAGCCAAGGGGAGAGTATATAACCTTATTCACATTGCCAATACACAATTTGAAACTGTTACCAGTCTTTTTCAGTTTCCAGAAAGATTCTGTATAGGCAGCAGGCTTGAGATGAGAGGTATGGATCCAGGAAGTGATTCTGTTTACGTTTACCACTGTAGGTGTTATAATAGCACCTGGTATGGTCCTTTTCAGCGGGGTACCAGGGATGACACCTGATATCATCTTACATAGATGAAATCTCTTACTTGATATGGATGTGGAATCCCCTGGTTCCCAGTTGGGTAGGCAGTGGCCAGCTGTTTTCACAGGTATTACTGAGTTCTTTCAAGATCTTTAAGTCTGTCAAGCAAGGGGGTGTGGAAAGGATCTTTAGGTCTTACAGTTGGGCTTAGGTCCCCTACTGGAGGAGGGCCACCATAAAGAATTTCACACGTGGTAAGGTTACTCAAAGAAACAAAGGGATTTTTTCTTGCATGAAACATTGCATAAGGCAGGAGCATAGTCCAATCTTATGCTGGTCTCTAAGCTTAATTTCGTTAAGGTCTCTTTAATGGTTCTATTCATTCTTTCTACTTGTCTTGAACTCTGTGGTCTATAAGCACAATTTAACTTCCAATTAATCCCCAGGTTCCTGGCTAACCCCTGACTCACCTGGGTCATGAACATCGGTCCATTGTCAGATCCTATTACCGGCTTAGCTTCCTCCAATGGTAGAGAGGCTTAGTCAGCAGCAGCGGAATCACTTAGAGTGTGTTGTGTGTTAGGGGACGAGGGCAGGGGATAAGGAGGGGGAGAAGAGTCCAGTAGAGTCAAATCTGTGACTCAGGGAGAACAGAGGGTGGAGGAGGAGGAGGTTGAGAGGGTTTGAGAGATCATGGGGGAAGGAGTAGGAGCAGAGGTAGGGGCAAGGAAAGGCTTCACCCATGGAGGAGGAGATTTGCAGAGGTCCTGCCAAGTTAAGATATATGGCTGTTGATCCGCATGGCTATGTGGCGCTGGCTGAAAGACAATACCTCTGACTTTTTAAATTAGTAGGAAGTAGAAAAATCCGTCTAGGGGCCATACGACTCCAAAGATGGGCCATTCTGAGGCAGAGAGATTCTGCCAGGTCCAGCGTTTTACTAAAAAAAGAAAGATTCTGAGCCCTTAAGCGGACTTTGGTCCAGTGATCAAGGGTCAGGGACAGAGGCATTGACGTGCTCTGTTCCATAATGAAAGTTCCACAAACAGTAAAAGCAAGGACACACGACACAGATAAGACAAGACCATAAAGACAGGCAATGAACGTCCAACACTGAGACCAGGAATGAGTAGCCGGCAAAACCCAATGGTATGGCAATAACGAATCTAAAAGAAAATATCACTGAGTCGAGAAGACTATTGTTCCTTGATTTCCCGAGTTCTCTGCGGGGTCCTCCAGAGAAGTGCCCTTTGTCTCTGTGACATGTCTCTCAGCCACCGTCGGAGGGAGCCCAGGCTCTTCATCGCCAGCAATTTTGCCAAGCCCTAACAAGAAACCTGAAACCAGAAAGAGGCGCCTTACTTGCTCCGAGAGGAGCCCGTTGGGGTCTCTCATCCGCCACTGCTGGAACTCAGTGGAACCTCAATATGTAAAGGTCAGGCGAGTGTCAGAGGAAGATACTACCAAGAGACTGTCTCATGCAACAGCAAAGGGTTTATTTGTGGTCCAGCATGCTGGAGCTCAGAGCTAAATTAAATAGAGCAGAGACCTCTGAGAACAGCTTAAGCAGAGCTTATATACTTTCCTTGGAGAGGGAAGAGAGGGAAGTTCAGTGATGGGTAAGGGCGAGTGGGCGGTTTGCATGACACCGAGTGAGTGAGTACATTCTGCAGTTCGGCTGTTGGGAACAGTACATTCTAGAACAAGATTAGCAAACATTTCTCAAAATTTCAACAGTGTTTTGTTAAGCATACAGAAAAACAGGAAGTGACAAGTACCTATTTTATTAATTTTATTAACCTTTCACTACCGACTATGCCTTTTTGACTTGATGTTCCTTCTACATTAATTCATGCAACGTACAAGGTGCTATGCCATTGTATATCGATTTATCTGAGACAACTCTGCAGAACGTAATTCAACACCACATATCACTATCAAGGGCCCAATGCCCTTCTGGGCTTCAAATCAGACTTAAATTTCTCTTTTCATACATATATTTCACCTATATATTCTTCTACACATAGCAAGTTCCCAATACGATCATTCATCCAGGAAAATGATTTCTAACCCAAATCGAGCATGTTTTTAACCATAACCGGACACTGTTCCCTCAATCTAACTTTACAGAAGAGCAGGGAAGGAGTTGATATTACAATACAGAAATGTAGAAAAACTTCCACCTGCTGAGAACCTCAAAGGTCCATGCAGAAATGATCCCTGGAGAAGATGTAGGAAGCAATAAAGGACCTGAGAGACCAAAAGTCATCTTCCATGGCAAATAACCCGGTCAGGATAAAAGGTTGTGTCTGAATCAGATTTTTTTTTAATGTAGAGATCATGGACCAAACCAGGCCTGTGTGGAGATCTATTCCTGGGTGCCTTTGGTTGATATACCATTCTAACTTGTGAAAATGTCACAGGAAGTAGGGGCGGCCTCAATTTCTTGGGACCCTTGGAAGCAACAGTTAGGACAAAGTGGCTGCCAAGACAGTGCCCTCATTCAGTTCAGGAAGGAAGTGACCTCACCTCACTTTCTTGGTGATGGAACTCTCTGAACGTGGGATCCAGGAAGCCAGGCAAACAGAGCCAGTCCCAGTCCCAGTCCCAGTGGTCTCACTTGTTTGGATTTACCAAGGACAGGGTCAGTATTTTTTGGTACCTACAGATGTGTGGAAGGCCAAATGCCAGGAAAGCTCGGATGCAGGGCTTTTCATGAGAAAGCAGGTAGTAGCTCACCGTTGGCTCCTAAGAAGTTCACAGAGTTGGCCAAGGAGACAAGATCTGAGACAGGAAAGGCCATTTTGGGGGAACATATTATGGCCCACAAGTCAGAGGACACTCTGGATAGTCACAGACCTACTTAGGGGAAGGAGGTGCCTTTGTGGGTGTGGTTGTGGGTTTGTGGTTTTGTCTCATTTTCTGAGAATAGGTAGGACAGTCGGTTTGTTTCATTTGAAGTGGACTGTTTCTAGTAAGTCTTTTCACAGGGCGAGTGTTTCTATGTCTGTGTATTCCACTGTTTCCGTGGTTGTAGACATTAGAAAAGAGAATCCATCAATGGATGTGTCGTGTCTAGTAGAAATCTTCTCAGCATTCATATTGCCGCGTTTATGAATGGACTGTAGCTTGCCTTATGGATGAGCAACACCTGCTACCTTCCTAAGTTTCTATTTTCGTCCTGAATTCCGGCCAATCTCAAGAATAGGCCCATGGTTTTGTGTCCAAGATATGTACCACCTCCAAGCTCTGTGACATGGCCATGTACTGGATAGCTGTGGGGGATGGCGAGCATCTCAGAAAACTCAGATATCAGTGTGACCAGAAAAGTCTCAGAGGAGAAACCCTGCTTTTGGCCTTTTGCTTACCTATTGTTCTGTTGCCCTGAATGTCAGGAAGGTCTTTGCCTCAGGCCACCCCTTTGTGAAGCCTGAAGAAAACAGTTTTCAAATGGAAATGAATGGGCATACCTGTGGCACTTTTCTTAATTGCTTTGGAAAGGGATGTGTCTGAATCATGCCCTTGGCCCTGTGTGTGGCTGTGGCTTAGATTCTCAGCACCTGATGGATCTAAAGAAAGTTACCATGTGTGCATCCAAAAGAAAATTCGCCAAAAGAGCAATTATTGGGAGGAAGTCTCTCGACTTCCTCTGTAAGGTTCCTGACTTCCATCAAGTGAGAATGGGATCCTTTGGGTCAAAAGAGTTCTACAAAACCTGCAGAGGCTAGCCCATTGTGCTTGGGTTTTCTCATGACTAAAATTCACATAAAGAATCTAAACCCCACAGACAGTAGTCCTCAAATTGGAGCGGTATTAACGGCAGGCCTATTTGATCACTTTTGGTTCACCGGATGGGTGTCCAGGCCATCTTGACTTTAGGCAAATGAGGGGCAAAGGAGCTTATTTGGGACACTGTCTTGGTCTGCACCCCTAATGGAAACCTCCAGCCAGATTATGATGAGTGTCTATATGAAAGAAGATGAGGGCCATATGGGAGGGTTCTTGTTTTAATTGTGGTAATTTGTGTGGTAGTTGGAAGAGATGACTGGGTCCACCAGGGCTTGAACTCTGGTGTGATTCCCCTTAGAGACTGAGTTCTGGAACTGACCTCAGAGAAGTATTGCCATGAATAGTGTTGGGATTTTAGGAGACCACGCATGAGAATCGCTTTTGGAAACTGAGATCTAGGCCCAGGATGGCTTTCCACAGAGCTCAGGGATTCTGAGCCAGGATATCACATGTTTTAATTCTTAAAGACTTGGTAGCCATAATTGAGAGTCCAAACACACATGGACCTCACATTGTATACCTCAATGGGCCTGGATTCATGTGTCCTTTTGGCCACTCTTTGGGAAGGCTTGCCTGTGAGTGTTCTCCAGAGCTTTCATTGAAATGAGCTTCCTCACCATTTAATGGTTCCTGAATTAAATGAAACCCACAGTGCCTCCAACTTCATCCTTGAAAAATGACTAGATTAATACCATGAAATTTTTGAAATCCCCATGACCAGGTGGCACTGGATAACCTTTAGATATCCTGTTGCTGATCATGAGTATAACAAACAGTGCCTTGATTGACTGAGTTTCGTGAAAATGGTGTAGAACAGAGATGCCAGTAAGTTGGAGCCTGCTGGGTAGTGGGCGTAGAGCAGTGGACTATAGGTGTGTAAATAAATATTTTTGGTAGGACCACCTGGATCTTCCATTGGCTTCCAAATCTTGCGACTGACATGGTGCAGGCAGCAGACCTTTATATGTAAAGGCATCTTGTTATATGTAGAGGTTTCAGGGCAATGTTCAGAATCAGGTTGCTATAGTCAAGGGGAAAGCTATGTGGGATAGAAGCCTGGTTCGTACATTCTCTTGCCGACCCTGACCAACCACACATGACAGAACTCCCTCCAGCATTGTGTCCCAGTTTAACATATTGTATTTCATGAAGCAAATACCAAATTCCCAGTGCAGCAGTAAGAAACACCCTGAAAAGTGGAGGATGACCAAATGGCTTCACAGACCACACGGGAAGACACTTAGCTCCCAGTAGCAACAGTTTACCTACAAAGGGAGATTTCAGACCTGCTGCCTCATGTTCATTACAAAATAAAGAACCATGTCCTCCAGGTCACATAGATGCAGACCCAGATTTTTGGTGTCACTACAAACGAAGCTAAATCTCCTGACAATTACATATATTTCTTTTTCTTTTTTTAATTAATTTTTTTGTAGGTTGTTCAAAACAGTACATACTTCTTGATATATCAAATTTCACACTTTGATTCAAGTGGGATATGAGCTCCCATTTTTACTCCATATACAGATTGCAGAATCACATCAGTTGCAGAACCATTGATTTACATATTGCCATACATATATTTCTTGTGCCTAACCTCAGAGGAAGTTTCTCAATAAGTCTTTAGGTCAGCACAGCTCCATGTTTCTGGAGTGTTTACCCTCTCCCATACTTTTGTAAACTGTTTTACCACCTCCAGTGTTGTGAACTCCTGAGCATTTTTCATTCCACATATGTATTCACAGGTTTTCTAACTCCTCTCCTCTAATTGTGTCTTACTTTTAGCGATGGTTATGTCAAGGTATTGTTCTGGATAAGAGAGGGAAGATTTTTGTGTATCACATGTTTGCATACACATTAGATCCATTTTCCTATTTTCCATTTGAAATACTGAATCCCTGACACTAACCCATACCCTACTAGACTCTGACTACTAATCCTAATATCATGGAGAAAAAAAAACCTAACTGAATAGAAGTACAGTCCTTTTATAGGAAGCATGGTGTATATTTGTATTTGTCTTCCTCTTTATCAAGAGTATGTGTTTTAAATTTAGTAAACTTTTCATTTTAATATTTCTCCATGATTTTTTAAAGTTATCACATATGTAAATTCCTGTCTCCCTTTCTCTGTATCCTATTCAGCACATGTAATTTTTTTATGCATATACAATATCCTACCTGGTATCACACGTACATTCTTGTAAGATCACTTACTTTGGAATATAAAAATTGTGAGAAGAGATGACTCTCCCTAAATAATGATGGAACTGAAAATTCCACCTATGGGTGAGCTTCCTCTTGAAAAACACTATACATAAATCCATGTTCAGTAAAATGAATATTTTTGGATTTGTGAATGAATTATATTTCATGATGAATATCGATTGGCATATATATTGCTAAATATTAATGTGTGTGTGTGTGTGCATGTGTGTGTGTGTGTGGGCGTGTGTGTGTGTGTGTGTATATTCTACGGATTTTAAAAAAATATGAAAAATATGTGTCTTATTATACACTCCCTAAATTCATTCATATTCATTTATGTTCATTTATATTCAAATTTTCACAAGATTATTCTCAGTAATATTCATACACCTGAAATATATTTTGGTTTCCTACTACTGAAAACTAAGTTCAGTGGATGGTGCTTAAAAATCCTAATATTTCTACAGTAACTGACCCAGTTTAACATCAATGCAAGTAGATTGCTATGGGACATGATGTGTAATTTGAAGTTCATTTTTACTCAACACTGGTACATTACTATTTCTTCAGTTTATGGACATCATAGGATGTATTTTTTCATCCACAACTTCACAAATTTTTTTGGCATTTGGTTCACTTTCAATTACTTACTACTTCAGAACACATGTATTCCTCCATGTTTCTTTACTGGTCTTTTCACTAGACTTCTTTCTAAACACATTATTTTCGATTCCATAATCATTTTTGAAGCAAAACTCACTCTTCACGATAAACCGTAACCCTAATAATACCATTGCATATATAACTCGTTGGAATGATGGTATATATATCAATATAAGATTTCCAATATATTTTCAGATGCAAACTCAATCCATTATTTAATGTTGGATCCAGTTACATACTTTATTCACAATATGGTCTATTCCTGCATCATCTCAATAATCATCAACACAAGGTACACCTATTTGTATCCCCAGTACTAATTTATAAGTTTCCAGAATATTACTCCCCTTTATGGTGGAAGAAATACTTATGTCACCTGATCTACATATACATTTTACCACAGTAGTATTCTGGACACAAAATGCAAAGGTCACACATATGATTGTACCAAAGCCTAAATAGAAAGTGACCATGGATTACTAAAAGCATCTATGTCCAGGGTGCCTACTGCTCTCAAATGTCAATCCTATTGGTTACTACATATTTGTTTCTTCCTAAGATTATATATTTAACCTCAAGCCTGTTGAAAATATCTAATCCTATCACTCACTTTATACTTTTCCTGATTTCCTAATGCCCCTATTGATATCTGCTTTCCTACATATTTTTCCCAGTTCATCATTGTGACTGTCTCTTCACATGTGCTGACATTTACATTCACCCTCTAACTGAAAACCAATTGCTAAAGAACTTTTGGTCCAACTCCGAGACTCACTCTTCTTCCTAAACCTACTGACTATCTTCCTAATCCTACAGACTATCCCTTTTTGACTGGATGTTCTCTTCTACTTTCAATCATCCGAGGTATAGGGTCCTATGCCATTGTATATCGATTTATCTGAGACCTCGGTGCAGAACATAATTCAATCTAAGTATACCAATCAAGGGCCCAATGCCTTTCTGGGCTTCAAATCTTTCCCAGATCTCTGATCTCATACATATATTTCACATTTATATTCTTATAAATATCACAGGTTCCCAATACCATAATTCATCCAGCAGAATGACTCCTAACCCAAATCGAACATGCTATTAACACTAACCATACACTGTTCCCTCAATCTCACTTTACAGAAGAGCAGGGACAGAGTTGGTCTTAAAATCCAGGAAGGTAGGGTATCATCCACCAGCTGAGAACCTCAAAAGTCCCTGCAGAAATAATCCCTTGAGTCGGTGTAGGCAGGTATGAAGGATCTGAGAGAGCAAAAGTCATCTTCCATGGCAAACAACCTGGTCAGGTTGAAGGGATGTGTCTGAATTAGCCTCTCTCTTCCTAATGTAGAGAAGATGGACCAAACCATGGCTGTGTGGAGAGCTGTTCCCCGGTGCCTATGGTTGATATACCATCCTAACTTATGGATGAGTCACAGCAAGTAGAGGCAGACTCCATCTTTTGGGAACCTTGGAAGAAACTGTTAAAACAAAGTGGTTTCCAAGGCAGTGACTTCATTCAGTTCTTGAAGGAAGTGACCTCACCTTACATTATTGGTGATGAAAGTCTGTGATCTTGGGATCCAGGAAACCAGGCACACAGAGTCAAACCCACTCCATGTCCCAGTGGGCTCACTTGTTTGGATTTAACAAGACAGAGTCACTCTTTCTTGGTACCTACTGATGTGAGGACAGCCAAATGCCTGGAAACTATGAAGACTGGCCTTTCCAGAGAAAGCAGGTAGTTTCTCACCACGGGCTCCTGACAACTTCACAGAGTTTGCTAAAGAGACCAGATCGGAGACAGGACACGCCACTTTTGGGGAACATAGTATGGCCCACAAGTCAGAGGACACTCCGGATAGACACAGACCTACTTGGGGGAAAGAGGTGCCTTTTTGGGTGTGAGTGTGAGTTTGTGGTTTTGTCTCATGTTCTGAGAATAGTTAGGAAAGAAGGTTTGTTTGTTTTGGAGTGGACTGTTTCTAGTAAGTCCTTTGACAACGTGAGTGTTTCTGTGTCTATATATCATACTGTGTCCGTGATTGTAGACAGTAGAAAAGAGAATGCATCAATGGATGTGTCCTGTCTACGAGAAAGCTTCAAAGCATTCATCCTGAGCAATTTATGAATGGACTGCAGCTTGCCGTATGGATGGGCAACTCCTGGTATCTTTCTAAATTCCTGTTTTCTTCCTGAATTCTGGACACTCTCCAGAATACGCTCATGATTTTGTGTCCAAGATATGTACCACCTCAATCTCTGTGACATGGCCATGTACTGGATAACTGATGGGAATGGTGAGTATCTCAGAAAACTCAGATATCAGTATGCCCAAGAAAGTCTCAGTGGAGAAACCCTGCTTTGGGCCTTTTGCTTACCTATTCTGTTGCCCTGAATGTCAGGAAGGTCTTTGCCTCAGGCCACACTTTGTGAAGCCTGAAGAAAATAGTTTTCAAATGGAATTGAATGGTCATTACCTGTGCCTCTTCGGTTAATTGCTTTGGAAATGGATGTGTCTGAATCAGCCTCTTGGCCCTATGTGAGGCTGTGGCTTAGATTCACAGCACATGATGGGTCTAAAGAAAAATCCCATGTGTGCATCCAAAACCAAAATGGACAAAAGAACTGTCATGGTGGATAGAGTCTCTCGCCTTCCTCTGTAAGGTTCCTGACCTCCATTAAGTGAGAATTGGGATCATTTGGGTCAAGTGAATTCTTTAAAGTTCTGCAGAGGCTATCCCATAGGTTCGTGGGTTTTCTCATGACTCCAATTCACATCTATGTTTACAGAAGAGCAGGGACAGTGTTGGTCTTACAATACAGGAATGCAGTGGATCTTCCATCTGTTGAGAACCTCAAAGCTCCATGCAGAAATGATCTCTGGAGAAGATGTAGGCAGCTATGTAAGACCTGAGAGAGCAAAAATCATCTTCCATGGCAAACAACCTGGTCAGGATTAAGGGTTGAGTCAGAATGAGCCTATCTCTTCTTAATGTAGAGAAGATGGACCAAACCCGGCCTGTGTGGAGAGCTGTTCCCTTTTGCCTACGGGTGATATACCATTCTAACTTGTGAAAGTGTCACAGGAAGTAGGGGCAGCCCTCATCTCATGGGACCGTTGGAAGCAATTGTTATGACAAAGTGGTTGCCAAGGCAGTGATCTCATTCAGTTCCTGAAGGACGTGATCTCATCTCACTTCCATGGTGATGGAACTCTCTGAACTTGGGATACAGAAAGCCAGGCACCCAGAGCCAGTCTCAGTTCTAGTCCCAGTGGTCTCACTTTTTTGGATTTACAAAGGACAGAGTCAGTCTTTCTTGATACCTACTGATGTGAGGATGGCCAAATGCCAGGAAAGCTCGGAAGAGGGGCTCTTCCTGAGAAAGCAGATAGTGGCTCACTCCTGGCTTCTAACAACTTCACATTGTTGGCCAAGAAGACCAGATCTGAGACAGGTCAGGCCATTTCGGAGCATCATAGTATGGCCCATCAGTCAGAGCACACTCCGGAGAGTCACAGACCTATTTGGGGGAAGGAGGTGCCATTGCGGGTGTGGGTTTGTGGTTTTGTCTCATGTTCTGAGAATAGTTAGAAAAGGCGGTTTGTTTGGTTTGGAGTGAACAGTTTCTAGTAAGTCGTTTGACAATGCAAGTGTTTCTATGTCTGTGTATCCCACTGTGTCCGTGCTTGTAGACATTAGAAAAGAGAATGCATCAATGGATGTGTCCTGTCTCATAGAAAGGTTCCCAGCATTCATCCAGCACAATTTATGAATTGAATGCGGCTTGCCTTATTGATGGGCGATACCTGCTACCTTCCTAAGTTGCTGTTTTCTTCCTGAATTATGGCCAATCTCCAGAATAGGCTCATGGTTTTGTGTCCAAGATATGTACTACCTCCAAGCTCTGTGACATGGCCATATACTGGATAGCTGAATGGAATGGCGAGCATCTCAGAAAACTCAGATATCAGTGTGACCAGTAAAGTCTCAGTGGAGAATCCCTGCTTTGGGCCATTTGCTTACCTATTGTTCTGTTGCCCTGAGAGTCAGGAAGGTCTTTGTCTCAGGCCAACCCTTTGTGAATCCTGAAGGAAAGATTTTTCAAAAGGAAATGAATATGCTTTACCTTTGGCTCTTTCCTTAATTGATTTGGAAAGAGATGTGTGTGAATCAGCCTCTTGGCCCAGCGTGATTCTTTGACTTAGATTCTCAGTACCTGATGGATCTAAAGAAAGATCCCATGGGTGCATAAAATCCAAAATGGCAAAAAGAGCAGTCATTGTTGATGAAGTATTTTGCCTTCCTCTGTAAGGTTCCTGAATTCCATCAAGTGAGAATAGGGATCTTTTGGGTCAAATGAGTTCTTCAAATGTATTCAGAGGCTATCCAATAGGTGCTTGAGTTTTCTCATCTTTCCAATTCACATAAAGAATCTGTACCCGACACTCAGTAGGACTCAAATTGGAGAAGCAGAGCAGTATTAAGGGCAGGCCTATTTGATCACTCCTGGTATACAGGAAGGGTGTACAGGCCACTGGGAATTTAGGCAAATGAGGGGCAACAGAGCTTATTTTGGACACTGTCTTGGGCTACGCTAATGCTATCAAATGTCAATCCTATTGTTGACTTCATATTTGTTTTATCCTAAGCTCATATATTCATCCTCAACCCTGTTGAAAATATCTAATCCCATCACTCACTTTATTCTTTTCCTGATTTCCTAATGTCTCTATTGATATCTGCTTTCCTACATATTTTGCCCTGTGCATCATTGTGACTGACTCTTCACTTGTGTTGACGTTTACATTGACTCTCTAACCAAAACCCTATTGCTAAAGAACTTTTGTTCCAAATCCTATACTCACTTTTCTTCCTAAACTTACCGACTATCTTTCTAATCCAACTGACTATAACTTTTTGAATGGATGTTCTCTTCTACATTCAATGATCCAAGTACAGTTCAGGTTTCTATTCAACCAGGTGAGGGAGTAGATTCTGCAGTTTGGCAATTGGGGACAGCACATTCTGGCAACAAGATTAGCAAAGAGTTCTCAAGATTTCAACAGTGTTTCGTTAAGTGTACAGAAAAACAGGAAGTGACAAGTACATATTTTATTAACCTTTCATTCCCCACTTCTTTTTCTGGCTACTTTTAATCATAAAAGTGATCTTTGTGGGGTGTCACATTCTATGTCTGCTAGTGGGGTATTACCATAATTTTAATTTGTCCAATTTGAGCTTGGAGAAAAGAAATTACATGGTTGAGGAAACAGGGTTTTATAGTTAGTAATAATATGAGGATTATTATTGGACCGGCCAGGGTTGATAAAAACGTAATTAACCAGGGGGACTGTGTAAAAAAAGACTCAAACTACCCTTTCTGTGCCTCTCTCTCTCTCGTTGTTGCTCTTCAAGGCATCTTTTTAATTTACTCATAGATTTTTTTACAACTCCAGTATTGTCGACATAAAAACAACATTCTTCCCTCAATGAAGCACAAAGGCCCCCCTCTGTCATGAAAAGGAGGTCCAACCCTCGACTGTTCTGTAAAACAACTTCAGAGAGAGAGGTTAAAGATTCCTGCAAAGCTGTGATGGAGGTTTCTAAAATCTTTAAGTTTTGATCTATTGCTGCTTCTAATTGGGTCACTTGTTGTGTCCCATGGACCAGAGCAGTGGTTCTTGTGCCCAACCCTGCAGCATCTCCTATTCGTAATAGAATGGCTAAGGTGAGGGACATATGTTCCCAGCGGAACCGGGTTGTATGTCCCCCTCTTTGATCTTCAGATGAACCTGCGTCATGATAGAGCACTCTGGGAAACATCTGCACCATTTCACAATTAATCACATCTGTTGACCATTTCATGAAAACATAAACAATGTTTAAGTATATAGAATTATACTGTTGTAGGGACGGACAGGCAAGGCACCTAAGATAGCACCAAAGACACGGAAACAGTCTTTTTTGGTTTCAACCAGATTCAGAGGGCATTGCTTCTGTTGTAATCAATTAATCCCCTGAAACCCAAGTTACGTAGTTTCAGAATTTTGTACCCAACACGTAAGGGAAGGGGCTCAGAAGTTCACAGTCTGCAGAAGTTCACAAAAAGCAGTTTTTGTTTCTGTTTTTTCCTCAGTTTGGGCAAGTTAACTTTTCAAGGACACCTGGGTGGGGGTGTCTTCCCTTTCTTTTTTTCCCCCTTCCAGCTGTTTCCATACAGCCCAGTTTGTAACTTCTTTATCTTAGAAATGTAGCCATCTCTGTGAAGCCCCAGCTCAAGGCCAGAGGCCTTTTTTTCAAATATTTTGTGAAAAACTAGTAAGGGTGTGTCTAGATCAGGAGTGCTGATTTTTTTAGCCAGTTGCCAAGGAGACCAGGGCAACACAAAAATAGGAAGTTTATCTACAGTGAACTCTTTTATTGGGATTCTTTTGCTGAAATTCCTAAATCAGCCATGGTGAAGACTTCTGGAGAAGGTCAGTTAAGACTTTTCTGTGGGCCTGGTACAGAGGGGGACAATTTGGAAGGCAGGGATAAGAGCAGCTCTGTGGATCTGAGAATGAGGAAGGAGAGATGTAAAAGAATATTGGGAGAGGGCTTTGGGATCTTAATAGCAACAAAAACTTGAGCAATAGAACAGATAGAACAGAGGGGGAGACGGGAGTGAGATTCCAAAAAGCCTGTGAGGGACTTTAAATTCTTAGTAACCTGTTTTTAGTGATGACAAAGCAACATTAAAGGCCATTTTCATTACATCTTGTATTAGGGTCTGAGGATTCTTCTCAGCGGGTTTGAGCTTTGCATTAGGTGGTAAGAGGACTGGGTGGGACCCGGTGCGGGCACTGACAGGAGAGGAGAGGAGTGAGTGAATGGAGTGGTACCTCAGTACCTGCAACCTCAGCAAGGGAGCAAAGGTCTGAGAACCAGTCGAGATTTGGGTTTTTGATCTAGATATTGGAGGGGAGAAATCAAGTTGCTGAGGTGGGAGTGACAGCAGAGAGTCTGGAGCACAAGGCTGAGGGTGAGCATCTATTGGAGAAGCATAGTTCAGGATGTGAGCAAAGGAGAGAGAAGGCCTCCACATAGCGGAATCTCCATTCACCCTTTTGAGCACTTGCAGAAGTTAAAAAGGTCACACAGAATTTGAGGATCTAGAGACCCCTCTGGGGGCCATCGGTTTTGGTTATCTAATTCGTAATATGGCCAATGCTGTGTACAGAATTTGATGAGGAGTTTGGGTTCCATCTGACAGTCCCTGTATGCTCACATCCCCATGACTTACAATAGAAATCTGCTCTCCCCCCCCACAGCCGTGACTGTTTGTGGCTTTGATAGTCTGCCGGGCAAACATAGTAATCTAGGCTAGCCAACCTGCATCTGGCTCACGTGTCCCTACATCTATAATGTTTGTTTCCATTATCTATGGTATGGAAGGAATTTAATGGAATTTTAGTGGGATCCTGTTAATCAGGGATATCCCAATAGGAAAGACCTATAGCCAGCTGACAAATGACTGGGTGGAGAGATGGCCACCAGGTTCGTAAGCTGGCTGTATTCGAGATAGGCCATACTTCGTGTCCAGTAGGATTTGTGATCAGCCATCGCAGCTTAAGGGGCTGATGAGGGTTAAGACTACTGGTCGTCAAGGGGAGAATAAATATCTTCCAGGATCTTCTTTACAACCATTTGCAATGTTTCTTTTCTCTTCTTTTTTATTTCTTTTTTTTTTTGTGTGTGTGTGGGGAAGGCTTCAATACATCCTGAAAATGTATGTTCAAAGACTAGGAGTTATTTAAGTCCATACCTTACTGGCTTAATTTCAGTAAAGTCCACTTCCCAGAATTGTCCTCGTCTGGTTCCTCATAGGTGCTTTCCTGCAGGAAGCTTGGAAGTGTAAGCTTTAACCAATTAATGGACCTGACAGGCTTTTGTTACCCATTCAGTTATTTCCTTTTGCTGTGAGTAGGTTAGTGGAAAACTGTGTTCTTGATCCTTCACGAATGAATGCAGTTTCTTTGAACAAAGGTGAGTGAGTTGATGAACATTTGCTACTGACATAGTTAGAGCCATGATTATAGGAGTAGTTACTGAAGAATTAAAAAATTCCACTTGAGGGCCTTCAGGGTTAAAAGTTATTTTGGCCCAGAGCTTGGTGAGCAGAACTCTGCCCATCAATGGGGCCAGGCATTCTGGGATTACTAGGAAGGAGTGATGGATTTTTCCTTTTCCCTGGTCCATGGTCCTCGTAGTTGTCAAAGCCCGATATTTACTTCTGTTAGACTCTTGAATTAGAGACCTTTTATTCGGTAGAGGGCCCAATGGGCCTTACGGGCTGAGTATATTCACCCTGCATCTACTTCAAAGTTTATTGTGTTCCCCTCCACTTCAAAAGTTACCTTGAGGTCAGGGAGAGGATCTGAGCCCGGACTTTCTTAGTATTCCTCCAGAGTCAGAATATCTGGCTGGCATGGCTGTCTCTTTCTAGGGCACTCTTTGGCCCAGTGTCCTTTTTCTTTAGAGTAGGCACATTGATCTCAGGCCAGGGGTGGCCTCTAGTGTGTGCCCAGGTATCCCTTCCTGTCTCTCTGTTTCTTAATTTCTGGCCTATTTGTTGTTGTGACCAGGACCTTAGTCAATGCCTTAGTCTGTCTTTTGTTTCTTTTATCCTCACTCAGCTCCCTTCTCTTCCTCAGTCTCTCTCTTAAAGTATACCTTCTCGGGTTCTCTGACTAAATCATTCAAAGTCATATCTTGTAATCCATCTAAGCATTGTAACTTTCTTTTAATATCCAGGGCAGCTTTCCCAATAAAGGCCATTGTGACAGATGCCTTTTGATCCTCTGCCTGAGGATCGAAAGGAGTATGTCTCTTATATGCCTACATAATTATCTCTAAGAACATAGAGGGAGATTCATCAGGCCCTTAAATAATCTCTCTTACCTTGGCCAAATTAGTTGGTCACCTAGCGGCCACTAAGATACCCACTATTAGAGCCCGGCGATAAGTGGACAGATGCTCCCTACCTTCAAAGGTGTTGGGGTCCCAGTTGGGTCGTTTCAAGAGAAAGCCGGCTTTGAATATATTGGGAAGTTTTGTCGGTCACGCATTTGGTCCGAGGATACTTTTTTCTAGCATGCAGGAGGATTCTCTTTTGTTCCTCTGTCAAGAAGAGAGTCCCTAGGAGTTGTTGGCAGTCATCTCAAGTAGGTTGGTGTGAAAACATCAATGACTTCACCAGACCTGAGAGCCAGGTTGGGTCCTCGGTAAAAGGGGGATTGTTATTTTTCCATTTATATAGGTCTGAAGAGGAGAAGGCCAATACTGGTAGTCTTGCATTTTTTCCCTATGGCCATCGTCAATCATTGGTCCTTAGGGATGGAGGGAAGCAACACGGGAGTTCCAGGGTTTTCAATCATTTGCCACCAGCGAGTTCCTTTAGCAACTCCAGCTTCCTCCAGGGGAGGAGGGGCTGTGTGTGACGCAGGGGAGTTATCTGGAGGGCCCTGGGCTGGCTTAGCGTCCTCCAATTGCGGAGAGGCTGAGTCAGCAGCTGGAGAATCACTTAGAGGGTGTTGGGGGTTGTGGGACAAGGGTAGAAGATAAGGAGGGGGACGAGAGTCCAGTAGAGTCAAATCTTGTGACTCAGGGAGAACAGAGGGTGGAGGAGGAGGAGGAGCAGAGGGGTTGAGAGATCGTGGGGGAAGGAGTAGGAACGGGGACACAGCAAGGAAAGGCTTCACCCACGGAGGAGGAGATTTGCAGAGGTCCTGTCAAGTTAAGGTATATTCCTGTTTATCAGTATGGCTATGTGGCCCTGGCTGTAAGACAATATCTCTGTCTTTTTAAATTAGTGGGAAGTAGAAAGATCCTTCTAGGGGCCATCCGAATCCAAAGGTGGGCCATTCTGTGGCACACAGAGTCTGCCAGGTCCAGCGTTTTACTAAAAAAGAAACATTCTGAGCCCTTAAGCGGACTTTGGTCCATAGATCAAGGGTCAGGGACAGAGGCATTGAAGTGATCTGTCCCATAATGAAAGATACACAAACAGTAAAAGCAACGACACAGGACACAGACAAGAGAAAACAATAAAGACAGGCAATGGACGTCCAACACTGAGACCAAGACTGAGCAGGTGGCAAAACCCGATGGGCTGGCAATACCGAATCTGAAACAAAGTATCACTGAGTCGAGGAGACTATTATTCCTTGATTCCCGAGTCCTCTGTGGCGTCCCCCAGGGACTTGGCTTGTGGCTCTGTGACACGTCTGCCAGCCACCATCAAAGAGAGCTCACACACTTCATCGACAGCCATTTTGCCAAGCCCTAACCTGAAACCTGAAACCAGAAAGAGGTGCCTTACTTACCCTGAGAGTAGCCCATTGGGGTCTCTCGTTCACCACTGCTGGATTTCGGTGGAACCTCCATATATAAATATCGGAAGAGCATTGGGGGAAGAGACCACCAAGAGACTCTCTCATGCAAAAACAAAGGGTTTATTGGGGGTCCAGCATGCTGGGGCTCAGAGCTCATTTGAATAGAGCAGAGAACCCTGAGAACAGCTTAAGCAGAGCTTATATACTTTCCTTGAAGAGGGCAGGGAGGAAAGTTTATTGATGGGCCTGGGCGGGTGAGCAGTTTGCGTGCAACTGGGTGAGGGAGTACATTCTGAAGCTTGGCAGTTGGGGACAGCACATTCTGGGAAAAAGATTAGAAATCACTTCTCAAGATTTCAACAGTGTTTTATTAAGCATACAGTAAAACAGGAAGTGACAAGAATCTATTTTATTAACATTTCACTACCGACTATACTTTGCCAGATTTCCTAAAGTCTCTATTGATATCTGCATTCCTACATATTTTCCCCAGTTCATCATTGTGATTAATTCTTCACATGTGCTGACATTTACATTCACTCAATACCCGAAACCCTATAGCTAAAGAACTTTTGGTCCAAATCCTATACTCACTCTCCTTTATAAACATACCGACTATCTTCCTAATACTCCTGACTATCCATTTTGACTGGAAGTTCTCTTTGAAAATCAATCATCCAAGTTACAAGATCCTATGCTTAATACCCAATCAAAAGCCCAATGCCCTTCTGGGCTTCAAATCTTACCTAGATTTTTGTTTTCAGATTCATATATTTTACCTATATATTCTTGAAAATATCGCAGGTTCCCAATACCATTATTCATCCAGCAGAATGATTTCTATTCCAAATCAAACCTGTTATTAACCCTAACCATACACTGTTCCCTCAATCTAACTTTAGAGAAGAGCAAGGACAGAGTTGGTCTTAAAATACAGGAATTTAGGGGATCTTCCAACTGCTGAGAAACTCAAAGGTCTATGCGCAAATGATCCCTAGAGAAGTTGTAGACACCTATGAAGGAACTGAGAGAGCAAAAGTCATCTTTCATTGCAAACAACCTGGTCAGCATGAAGGGATGTGTCTGAATCAGCCTCTCTCTTCTTTATGTAGAGAAGAAGGACCAAACGAGGCCTCTGTGGAGAGCTGTTCCTGGTTACCAATGTTTGATATACCATTCTAACTTGTGAAAGTGTCAAAGGAATTAGGGACAGCCTCCATTTCATGGGACCTTTGGAAGCAAATGTTAGGACAACGTGCTTGCCAAGGCATTGACCTCATTCAGTTCCTGAAGGAAGTGACCTCACCTCACATTCTTGGTGATGGAACTCTCTGAACTTGGGATACAGGCATCCAGGCACACAAATCTAGTCCCAGGCCCAGTCCCAGTGGTCTCACTTCTTTTGATTTACCAAAGACAGAGTCAGTCTTTCTTGGTATCTACTGATGTGAGGATGGCCAAGTGCCAGGAAAGCTCTGAAGAGTGGCCTTTCCTGAGTAAGCAGGAAGTGGCTCACCGTTGTCTCCTGACAACTTCACAGAGTTGGCCAAGGAAACCAGATCTGAGACAGAACAGGCCATTTGATGGGAACATAGTACGGCCCACCAGTCAGAGGTCACACCCGATAGTCAGAGACCTACTTTGGGAAAGGAGGTGAATTTGTGGGTGTGAGTGTGTGTTTGTGATTTTGTCTCATGTTCTGAGAATAGGTAGGAAAGGCAGTTTGTTTGGTTTGGAGTGGACGATTTCTAACAAGTTATTTGACAAGGCGAGTGTTTTTATGTCTGTGTATCCCACTGTGTCCATGGTTGTAGACATTAGAAAAGAGAATGCATCAAAGGATGTGTCCAGGCTAGTAGAAAGCTTACCAGAATTCTTTCTGCCCAATGTATGAAAAGAATGCGGCTTGCCTTATGGATGGGTAACACCTGCTATCTTCCTAAGTTCCTGTTTTCTTCCTGAATTCTGGCCACTCTCCAGAATAGGCTCATGATTTTGTGACCAAGTTATGTACCACCTCCAAGCTCTGTGACATGGCCATGTACTGGATAGCTGAAGGGAATGGCGAGCGTCTCAGAAAATTCAGATATCAGTGTGACCAGGAAAGTCTCAGTGGAGAAACACTGCTGTGGGCCGTTTGCTAACCTAATGTTCTGTTGCCCTGAATGTCAGGAAGGTCTTTGCCTCATGCCACCCCTTTGTGAAGCCTGAAGAAAACAGTTTTCAAATGGAAATGAATATGGATCACCTGTGGCTCTTTGCTTAATTGCTTTGAAAAGGGATGTGTCTGAATCAGCCTCTTGGCCCTGTGTGAGGTTGTGGCTTAGATACTCAGCACATGGTGGATGTAAAGAAAGATCCCATGTGTGCATCCAAAACCAAAATGGCCAAAAAGCAGTCCTTGTGGATGAAGTCTGTCGCCTTCCTCTTTAAAGTTCTTGAACTCCATCAAGTGAGAATAGGGATCCTTTGGGTCAAATGGGTTCTTCAAAGACCTGCAGAGGAGCTTGTGTTTTCTCATGACTGCAAATCACATAAAAATATATACCTGACACTCAGTTTTCCACAAATTGGAGAAGCATAGAAGTATTAACGTCTAGCATATTTGATCACTCCTGTTTCACAGGAAGGGTGTCCAGACCACCCTGAATTTACGCCAATGAGGGGCAAGGGAGTTATTTTGGACACTCTCTTGGACTCCGCCACTCATGGAAACCTTCAGCCAGAGGTTGTGATTAGTGTCTATATGGAAGAAGATGAGGGCCATATGGGAGGGTTTTGGTTTTAATTTTGGTCATTTGTGTCCGGTTGGAAGACATGACTGGGACCACCTGGGCTTGAACTCTGGTGTGATTCCCCTTAGAGACTGAATTCAGAGAAGTATTGCCATGAATTTTGTTGGGATTTTAGGAGTCCACCCATGAGAATCACCCTTGGAAACTGAGATCTAGGCCCAGGGTGGCTTTCCACAGAGCCCTGGGTATCTCAGCCAGAAGATCACATGATTTAATTCTGAAAGACTTGCCAGCCATTGTTGAGAGTCACAACACCCATGGACGTCACATTGTAGACCTCAATAGGCCTGGCTTCATGTGACATTTTGGCCACTCTTTGGGAAGCCTTGCCTGTGAGAGTTCTACAGAGCATTCATTTAAATGAGCTTCCTCACCATTTAAAGGTTCCTGAATGAATTGAAACCCACAGTGCCTGCAACGTCATCCTTGAAAAATGCCTAGATAAATACCATGAAATTTTTGAAATTCCCATGACCAGGTGGCACTGTAGAAACTTTGGATGTCCTGTTGCTGATCGTAAATATGCAAGACAGTGCCTTGATTGAGTGGGTTTCATGAAAATGGTGAAGAACAGAGATGCCAGTATGTTGGAACCTGCTGAGTAGTGGGCCTAGAGCAGTGGTAGGCAGGTGTGTGATAAAAAATTTGTGGTGGGGCCATGTGGATCTGCCATTGGATCCCAAATGGCTTGTGACTTACATGGTGCAGCCAGCAGACCCTTCCATGTAAAGGCTTCTGGTTATATGGAGATGTTTCCGGGCAATGTTTAGAATCAGGTTACTATGGACATGGGGCCAAGCTATGTGGGATAGAAGCCTGGTTGGTGCATTCTCCTGCATTCCCTGACCAACCACACATGAAAGAATTGCCTCCAGAACTGTGTCCCAGTTGAACTTCTTTTATTTCATGAAGCAAATGCCAAAGTCCCAGTGCAGCAGCAAGAAACACCACAAAAAGTGGAGGATGACCAAATCGCTTCCCAGTCCACATGGGAATATCCTTAGCCCCCATTGGCCACAGTTTACTTACAAAGAGAGAATTCAGCACTGCTGCCTCATGTTCATTGGAAAATAAGAAACCATGTCCTCCAGGTCACATAGATGCAGACACAGCTTTGATAGTCTCACTAAAAAGAAGCTAAAGCTCCTGACAACAACATATATTTCAAGTGCCCAAACTCAGAGGCAGTTTCTCAAGAAGTATTTAGGCCAGCAGAGCTCCATGTTTATGGAGTGTTTACCCTGTCCCATACTAGGGAAACTCCTCTACCACTTCCAAGGTTGTAAACTCCTGAGCATATTATTCACAGATTTTATTACTCTTCTCCTCTAATTGTGTCTTACTTTGGGCGAAAAAAATGTCAAGGAATTGTTCTGGATGAGAGTGGGAAGATTTTGTTTAGCACATATTTGCATACACATTGGATTCATTTTTCTATTTTACATTTGAAATACTGAATCCTGACACTAACACATGCCCTGCTAGATTCTGAATACTAATCCTAATATAATGGAGAAAAATTACGGAAACAGAATAGAAATACAAGCAGTTCAGAGGAGGCATGTTGTATACTTGGACTTGCCTTTTGCATTATATAGGGTAGGAGTTATAAATCTAGTCAATTTTTTGTTGAAATAGTTTTCCATGTGCTTTTAAAGTTAACAAATATGTGAATTCCTGTCTCCCTTTCTCTGTATTCTATTCAGCACATGTATTTTTATATGCACATATAGAATCCTACCTGGTATCACACGTACATTCTTGTGAGTTACATGACTTGGCAGATACAAAGTGTGAGAAGAGATCACTCCTCTTAAACGCTGTTTGACCTGAAAATTCAACCTATGGGTGAGCTTCCTACTTGAAAAAAGTTATACATAAATCCATATCCAGTAAAATGAATATTTTTGGATCTGTGGATGATTCATATTTCACGGTGTAATTCGATTGGCATATATATTGCTAATTTTTAAAATCTGTGTGTGGATATATATATATATATATATATATATATATATATATATATATTCTCTCCAGATATTTCAAAATATTTAATATATGTGTCTTATTATACACTCCCTAAATTCATTCATGATTATGTATGTGGATTTATAATCAACTTTTCACAAGATTATTCTCAGAAATATTCATTCACCTGATATACGTATTTTTTTCCTAGTATTGAAAACTAACTTCAGTGAATGGTGCATATAAATCCTAATATTTCTACAGTAACTGATCCATTTTCACATCAATGCAAGTAGATTCCTATGGGACATGATAAGTATTTTGAAGTTCATTTTTATTGAAAACTAGTACATTACTATTTCTTCAGTTTATGCACATTATTGGATATATATTTCATCCACAAGTTCACAAATTTATAGGCATTTATTTCACTTTCAATCACTTTCTGCTTCAGAAAACACGTGTTCCGCCATGTTTCAAACTGGTCTTTTCATGAGACTTCTTTCCAAACACATTATTTTTGATTTCCATAATCACTTTTGAAGCAAAACTCACTCACTCTTCATGATAAACCATAACCCTAGGATTACAATTAGACGTATAACTAGTTGTTATGAATGATTATATATCAATATATGATTTCTTATGTATTTTCAGATATCAATTCAATAAATTATTTAAAGTGGAACCAGTTATATTATTTATTAACTGTATGGTCTATTCATGCATTATCTCTATATTCATAGACACAGGGTACACCTATTTTTACCCTCAATACTAATTTATACGTTTTCAAAATATTCCTCAAAAAATGGTGGAAGAATTACTCATGTCACCTGATCTATATATACATTTTATCACAGTAATATTCTGGACAAAAAAATCAAAGGTCACCCTTAAGGTTGTACCAGAGCCTAAATGGAAAGTGAGCATGGATTATTAAAACCTTCCATGTCCAGGTGGCCTAATGCTCTCAAATGTCAATCTTATTGGTGACTACAATTTTGTTTCTTTCTATGATTATATATTCAACCTCAAGCCTCTTGAAAATGTCTAATTCTATCACTCACTTTATACTTTGCCTTATTTAGTAATGTCTCTATTTATATCTATTTTCCTACATATTTTCCCCTGTTCATCATTGTGACTGACTCTTCACTTGTGCTGACATTTACATTCACTGTCTACCTGAAACCCTATTGCTTAAGAACTTTTGGTCTAAATCCTATTCTCACTCTTCTTTGTAAACCTACTGACTATCTTTCTAATCCTACCGACAATCCCTTTTTGAGTGGGTGTTCTATTCGACATTCAATCATCCAAGGTACAAGCTCCTATGCCATTGTATATAGATTTATCTGAGACATTTTTGCAGAAAATAATTCAAAGCTAAGTGTGCCAATTAAGGGCCCAATGCCCTTCTGGACTTCATATCTTCCCTAGATTTCTGTTTTTATACTTATATTTCACCTATATATTCTTGTAAGTATCATAGTTTCCCAATACCATTATTCGTCATGCAGAAGGATTCCTAACCCCAAATTGAACATGTTACTAACCCAAACCATACACTGTTCTCTCAATCGAACTTTACAGAACAGCAGGGACAGGGTTGCTCTTAAAATACAGGAATGTAGGGCATGTTCCAGCTGTTGAGAACATCAAAGGTCCATGCAGAAATGATCCCTTGAGAAGATGTAGGCAGCTACGAAAGACCTGAGAGAGAAAAGTCATCTCCAATGGCAAACAACCTTGTCAGCATGAATGGATGTGTATGAATCAGCCTCTCTCTTCTTAATGTAGAGAAGATGGACCAAAACAGTCCTAGGTGGAGAGCTGTTCCCGGGTGCCCATGGTTTATATACCATTCTAACTTGTGAAAGTGTCACAGGAAGTAGGGGCAGCCTCCATCTCATGGGACTCTTGAAAGCAACTGTTAGGACAAAGTGGTTATCAAGGCAATGACCTCATTCAGTTCCTGAAGAAGTGATCTACCTCACTTCCTTGCTGATGGAACTCTCTTAACTTGGGATCCAGGAAGCCAGGCACCCGGAGCCAGTCCAGTCCCAGACCCAGTAGGCTCACTTGTTTGAATTTACCAAGGAGAGTGTCAGTCTTTCTTGGTACCTACATATGTGAGGATGGCCAAATACCAGTAGAGCTCTGAATAGGGGCCTTTCCTGAGAAAGTAGGTAGTGGTTCACCGCAGGCTCCTGACAACTTCACAGAGATGGCCAAGGAGACCAGATCTGAGATAGGACAGGCCATTTTGGGGGAACATAGTTTGGCCCACCACTCAGAGGAAACTCCGGTTAGTCACAGAGTTACATGGGGGAAGGAGGTGTCTTTGTGGGGTGGGTGTGATTTTGTGGTTTTGTCTCATGATCTGATAATAGGTAGGAAAGACGGTTTGTTTGATTTGGAGTGGTCTTCTTCTAGTAAGTCGTTGGACAAGGCAAGTGTTTCTATTTCTGTGGATCCCACTGTGTCCGTGGTTGTAGACATTAGAAAATAGAATGCAACAATTGATATGTCCTGTATAGTAGAAAGATTCCCGGCATTCATCCTGCCCAATTTATGAATGGACTGCAGCTTGCCTTATCCATGGGCAACACCTGCTACCTTCCTAAGTTCCTGTTTCTTCCAGAATTCTCACCACTCTCCAGAATAGTCTCATGGTTTTGTGTCCAAAATATGTACCACCTCCAAGCTCTGTGACATTGCCATGTCCTGGATAGCTGAAGGGAATGGCGAGCATCTCAGAAAACTCAGATATCAGTGTGACCAAGAAAGTCTCAGTGGAGAAACCATGCTTTCGGCCTTTTGCTTATCAATTGTTCTGTTTCCCTGAATGTCAGGAAGGTCTTTGCCTCAGGCCACCCCTTTGTGAAGCCTGAAGAAAACAGTTTTCAAATGGAAATGAATGGGCATCACCTGTGGCTCTTTGCTTAATTGCTTTGGAAAGGGATGTGTCTGAATCAGCCTCTTGGCCCTGTGTGAGGTTGTGGCTTAGATTCTCAGCACCTGATGGATGTAAAGAGAGATCCCATGTGTGCATCCAAAACCAAAATGGCCAAAAGAGCAATTATTGTGAATGAAGTCTCTCGCATTCATTTGTAAGGTTCCTGACCACCATCAAGTGAGAATACGGATCCTTTGGTTCAAATGAGTTATGCACAGCCCTGCAGAGGCTAACCCATAGGTTTTTGGGTTTTCTCATGGCTCCAAATCATATAAAGAATCTATAACTGACAGTCAGTAGGCCTCAAATTGGAGATGCAGAGCAGTATTAACAGCTGGCCTATCTGATCACTCCTGGTTCACCGGATGGGTGTCCAGGCCACCTTGACTTTAGGCAAATGAGGGGCAAGGGAGCTTATTTTTGACACTGTCTTGGGCTGCACCCCTCATGAAAAACTCCAGCCAGAGGTTATGATAAGTGTCTATATGGAAGAAGATGAGGGCCATGTGGGAGTGTTTGGTTTTAATTGTGGTCATTTGTTTGGCGGTTGGAAGAGATAACTGGATCCACCTGGGCTTGAATTCTGGCATGATTCCTCTTAGAGACTGAGTTCTGGAATTTACCTCAAAGAAGTATTGCCATGAAATGTGTTGGGATTTTAGGAGGCCACGCATGAGATGCGCCCTTGAAAACTGAGATCGAGGGCCAGGGTGTCTTTCCACAGTGCAGTGAGAACCTCAGCCAGGATATCACATGATTTTATTTTGAAAGACTTGGCAGCCATAATTGAGAGTCTAAACACAAATGGAACTCATATTGTAGACCTCAATGATCCTGGCTTCATGTGACCTTTTGGCCACTTTTTGGGAAGCCTTGCCTGTGAGATTTCTCCAGAGATTTCATTTAAATGAGCTTCCTCACCACATAATGGTTCCTGCATTAATTGAAACGCACAGTGACTCCAACTTCATCCTTCAAAAATGGCTAAATAAATACTATCAAATTTCTGAAATTCCCATTACCAGGTGGCACTGGAGAACCTTTGGATATCCTGTTGCTGAACATGAGTGAAATAGTTCCCCACGCAATGACACTTCACCGGGAGAATTCCAATTTTATTGCTAAAAGCTGTGTGCTTATATAGCACTAAGGGGGAGATGGTATGGCTTAGATAAATGGCAGCAACCCGTTTATTGACAAGTTCTTTCAAATATCAGCTCCAGAGCCCAGGAATTAGTTCTAATTGGGGCTAAGGTTCCCCACAAGCGAGATTTGAAATTGGCGCTGGCGGGAGAGTTCACAAGGGCGGGAACTTTTTGCACCACTGCAGAAATGAAGAAGGTAGGAAGAAGAAGTCCTTAGGCGCCATGTTGGGGTTTTTCTCTGCGGTATGGCTGCCATTTATTCTTTTCCCAACATTCCACCCTTTTTGTTTTCTTAGGAAGTGGGGCGTCGTTTGTCAGATCTGGCTGCTTCCTGCTGTGTGGGGCTGGTGTGGGGCCTAGAAAGAGAAGTGGAGGAATGCTCAGGGGGCAGGTATGGGGATATCATGGCAGCCAGAAATAAAACCCAGTGGCTATAGACAGCTATTTTCATAGGGGTGAAGTCAATGAATGTTCCCTGAAGCCAAAGATGTCGATGGCATGGAACCAGTCCTGGATGGAAGAGATTGTTGGTATCAGCCACTGGTCCTGTAACAGAGACTCAAGGAAATACCGGAAGCGTTGCCTGGACATGGTGTCGCCAGCACCTGAAGAAGATCAGAGCGAATAAAAACAGAATGAAGATAAAAATTAAAGCAAATGTCAATTTTTGGCAGAAGTTCCATGTGGGGGGACTGACATAGAAGAGGCCAAGGGCCATGAGAAAGCTTAGAAGGTGGTAAAGACTATGAATCCAGGATGGCAGATTAAGAGGTTCTCCGAGCTCGTTGTCTCCCGCTGTCTAATACCCGTTGCATTCCATCGTGCCTGGTAGTGAGCTTCATCACTGAGTGAACTGTTCTCTTGGAGATGTTGGGGATTCATCGGTCATCAGAGGCTGGTAGTGACTAAGCAAAAGCTGGTTGAAAGTTTGATTAGGAATTTTATGCAGTTGGGTTTGAAGGCACTTCATTATGCAGGGCAAGAGAGCACAAAAAAGAAGCATCCAAATAAGGGGACCCAAGATATGTAGTAAGTACATGGCATGATAGGATTGGAAGAACCCCGTTATGGGATTGGAGGAGGTAGGTTTGAGCAATTGGGTCGATAATTCCTGCAATTTAACAACATTTTTTTTTATTAGCCCAGATTCATTAACATAATAGCAAAATTCCTCTCTGAGGAATAGGCATGTAACCCCTTTTTCTGCAGTGAGAAGATCAATTGCCCTTTGGTTCTGTAAAGCCACTTGTGCCAATGAAGTAACCTGCCGCTGCAAGGAACCCAGAGACTCAGCCATGGTATTGAGTGTTTCCTGCAGTTTTTGTTGAAGGTCATTGGATCCCATAGAGCATGACCTATAGCTCCACCAGAGAGTCTGAGACCCGTCACTGAGGTTGTTAAAATGAGGCCTACCAGAACCGGCAGAAAGACTACCCTACGGGTGCGGGAAGGTAGGGCCAACTGTCAGAATTCGGTGGGAGTATACAAAGATAGCTGAGGAACTACAGTAACCAAGAAACAGGCGCCAGAGACATTGATGGTTGAGGTACTTAAAGAACCATTACACCAGAGGAAATGTCCAGGTTGCATAAACACAGGGATCTATGGAGTGCTGTAGCTCAAGGAACAAATGGGTAAAGGATTCATTATTGGCAGGTGGAAACAGATGAAAGGAAATAATGTATTGGTGGAATAACTTTCCCACAGTGGGATACGTGTCACATGTAGGGGTTGTCCTTTTTAGAGAAATTGTAGGGTTTTGCTGGAATATTTCCTGCCGCTAATGGGACTGCTGCTAGAAGTGGACGACTAAGTGAAGCACAGAGAAAGCACTGAGAAGTAGGCACAGAAAGAGGGGTGGAGTTTAATAATCAAAAAGTTTGGTGTAGCAAATTGAGCCATGTGGGAGGGGGACCTGAGAGGGTTGAAGGCTCTGAATCCTTTTTGGATGAGCTATGGATATGATCTCGAAGTTTTGATTCTGAGTCCTTAATGTGTTCGACTACCTGGATGGTTGCCTTAGGTTGCGTAATCAGGGTGCGGCCAATAGTCATCCACCCTGTGGGTCTGACTGAGGTTGTCCGAGCATAGACAGCAAACTCAACATAGCCCCATCGTTTGGCCTTGGGGTCAGGTTTATCTAAAGTATATCATCCATTGTTACTGGATGAAGAGCCTTTATGCCACTTTATGTAACTAGAAGTCCACCCTTCAGGGTAACCAAATGAGTGGTAAGAATAGCTACCACGTTCATCATGGAACATGCATGACCAATAGGGGCACCCATTATATATCTCAGGCCACCAATGACAATAGTCTTTTGTTTGATCAAAAAGGAAGCAAATGAAAGGCCAGTTCCAGCTACCAGGGACGAAGGTCCTTGAAGGTGACAATTTTAGGGAAATAGAGGTGCAGTTGTGGATGAAGCAAGTAGTTGCATCCACTGCGCAGACCTTCTGCATGCCATGTTCTGAGTATCGTTCCCGAAAAGTGAATAAATGCATGGTAGGTGAGGAGGGTAAAGACCAGTCCTGACAGAGCACAGAAAATAAGCAGAGCACAAAAAACAAGCAGTTAGAGAAGACTAGGGTGTTGGGAGAGCTCATTGTGCCTTCTTTAAGAGGAATTGGGCTGCAAGGAAAACCGTGTGAGCCACAACTAAAATGGGTGAGATGGGTGTGGAGAGCAGGAGTAAAGGGGAGGTTCAGTAGGTGATTCTTGGAGTTCCTCTGGGGTGGCCCTGTCTTCAGCAGGTGGGGCCTCCTGGTGATGTGGCTTCAACCTAGACATGTGAATCCAGGGAGTGAGACAGTTGTCTGGTAAGGAGAGTTTGGCGGCGGTAAGGGTAAAGAGAATGACAGGATAGGGGCCTTCCAATTTTGCGGCAAGAGTCCCTTTCTCCTCTGGGGTATTATAATAGACTAGACTAACAGGTGTTAAGGGAGGAATGTTTGGAGAGGAGACTGGGTCCGGAAGAAGCCAGTCCTGATATTTCCAGAGTTCCGAGCGGAGATGGAGCAAGAGAGGCAAAGACAAATCTCGGGTGAGAGGTCCTTGTGAAATGACCAACCCAGGGGTTATAAGAGGTCTTCCATACATTATCTCAAAAGGAGACAGTAAAGATGGTTTCTTAGGGAGAGCTCTGATTCGAAGCAAAGCCAAGGGAAGGAGTTTGAAACAGTCTATGTTTAATTCCATTGTCAATTTGGTAAGGACTTCCTTTAGAGTACGATTTACCCTTTCCACTTTCCCTGAAGCCTGGGGGAAATATGGACAGTTGAAATGCCACTTGAAGGAGAGGGCTTGAGAGACCTTTTGTGTGATCCTAGAAGTAAACTCAGGGCCATTGTCATATTGTAGGGAAGTGGGCATACCAAACCTGGGGATGATGTCTGTCAGTAAGATTGAAGCTACAGTGGAAGCCTTTTTATTGGAAGTGGGAAATGCCTCAACCCAACCAGAGAAAGTGTTCACAAAGACAAGGAGGTATTTAGTGCGCCATACTGTGGGCATGTTGGTGAAGTCTACCTGCCAGTCAGCAGCGGGAATGTGTCCCCGGGCTTGGTGGAAAGGGAAAGGTTTGGGCCTTAAAGGAGTATGAGGGTTGGTCCGCTGACAGATCTGACAATTAGAGGCTATATTCTGTAGCATGGCTTGTCAGAGGGGGTGAGGGAAAAGAAACTCTGTAAAAAGAGGGTCAAAGACTGAGAATTGGAAAGGAATAGAGTATGAAGGAACTTGAAAAGATTCTTGTTCTTACTGAAAGACGTAGGGGCTTCAGATGAGCTGTCTAAAGTGGCCATTATATGTCCCCCATGGAGGCCATAATTGAAAGTGGTAGCAGCCATTCATGCTGCCTGGTCAGCTTTGGCATTGCCCTCAGTGATAAGAAAGCCGTCCTTCTGATGGGACCTACAATGGACAACTCCCAACTGGGTGGGTAAGTGGCCTCTATTAGATTGGTTATAAAAGCTGAATTAGTGATCACATTACCTTTGATGGTAAGTAGGCCTCGCTACTTTCAAATATCAGCATGGGATAATAAGATATGGAAGACATATTTTGAATCAGTTTAGAGGGTGAGGGATTTGCCTTGTGCTAGAAGGCAGGCATGAGTGGATGCTATAAGTTCAGCCTACTTGTCTGTAGTTCCTGAAGGCAAAACTTTGGCCTCTATAATCTCAGTGGCTGAAAATACAGCGTATCCAGAGTAATGAGTTCCGTTCTCCCTAAAGGAACTGCTGTCAGTAAACCAGATAAGGTCAGGCTTGCTGAGTGGTCTCTCAGAAATGGAAGAATGACAGGGGAGGAAATCATCTAAGGTTTCCAAGCAATTATGAGTTGGTATGTGAGACATGGGAGTCATTGGGAGCAGTGAGGCAGGGTTCAGTGCAGAGCAGGGGAGGAAAATAATATTAGGGTTTTCCAGAAAGGAAGTGAGGGGCGACAGAAATCTGGATGTAGGGAGAGTTTGAAGGCCCTTTTAAGCTAAAAGATCCTTCAAGTGATGTGGGGAGTGGATAGTTCAAGGGGCCCCAAAAGTCAGATTAGAGGCTTCTTTGTGTAAAATTTGTCCAGTAGCCAGAGCTCTTAAGCAAGGGGCCCACCCACGGATGGTAGGGTCTAGTTGCTTGGACAAATATGACACAGGTGCAAATGTACGCCCATAGTTTTGACCTAAGACCCCAAGTGCTTGCCCCCCTTTTTCATGGACATATAGATGAAATGTTCTTGAAAGATCTGGAAGGTGAAGGGCAGGTGCCTTTAAGAGGAGTTGCTGAAGCCTGCGGAAGTGGTAGATGGGAAAGGAGGCAAGAGATTCACTAGGGGGTCCCTTTGCTAGGTCATACAGGGGTTTGGAGAGAAGAGAATAATTTGGGATCCAGGCCCTAAAATAACCTGCTAATCCTAGGAATGATAGTATTTTGGCTTTCGTATAGGGCACTGAAAGATCACAGAGGAGTTGCCTCCTACCCAGTGTTATTTCCTTTTTCCCGGGTGTAAGGCAAAAACCAAGATAGGTGACCGAAGACTGGGAAACCTGGGCCTTGTGGGGAGACTCCCTATATCCCTTGTCTTCTAGGAATTTATGAAGCTGAGCGGTGTGGGATTGAGAGTGTTCCAGAAAGACTACATAGAAGAAGGTCATAGACATATTGAAGTAGAGTAGAGTCAGGACAGGTCAGGTGAAAGGATGTGAGGTCCTGGGCAAGAAATTGGCCAAAGAGATGGGGGCTATCCCTGAATCCCTGTGGGAGGACAGTCCAGGTAAGCTGATGAGAATGGCGGGTGTGAGAGTCAGTCCATGAAAAAGCAAAGATATCCTGAGATTCTGAGAACAGGGGAATAGAAAAGAATACATCAATTAAATCTAGGACTGAGAAGTGAGTAGTAGTGGCATGGATCTGAGAGAGGAGGGTGTAAGGGTTGGGCACTAGCGGGTGGATGGGGTCCACAGAGGAGTTGACAAGGCGAAGTTCTTGAACCAGCCTGTAGGACACGTTAGGTTTCTTAACTGCCAGAATGGGTGTGTTGAAAGGAGAGTGTGTAGGCCTAAGATACCCCTTTCATAATAAATCCTGGATGATGGGTTCTAATCCAAGGAGAAATGTGGTTGTGAGTGGATATTGTGGTTGACTAACATATCTTGAAGGGTCCCGTAAGACAATATGAATAGAACTGCATTTAGCCATAAAGGGTGTAATTGTGTCCCAAACCTCAGGGTTAAATGGTTTAGATAGTCGTGGGAGAGTGCATGAAGGAGGTGTATCTGCCCCTAGGAATATGATGAGGAAATGAGAGGTAGGAGAGGTGTGGGTTGAGGAAATGAGAGGTAGGAGAGGTGTGGGTTGATAAGTGAATGGTGACTTTTAATAGTGAGAGTATGTCCCTTCCCAGAAAGGGAATGGGGCAATGGCTCATAACAAGAAAGGAGTGAGTGAAGGACAAAAGGGATCGCTGCATATAACATGATTGGGGGGGGGGTTTGAGGAAAAATCTTTTTACCTCCTACCCTGACAATAGGAGTTTTTGAGGGTGTGGTAGGACCCTAATACTCCCTCAAAATCGAAAAAGCGGCACCAGTATCCAAGAGGAAGTTAATGAAGCGTCCATCCACCAGGAAGGTGACCCTAGGCTCTTGAATCTTGATGGTAATAGTCTGGAGGGAAGGCCCAGGACTCCATCAATCCTCTTCTGCCAAGCCCAGGTGAGGCTGGGGTTGCTGGGCAGCAGACCAACCTTCCTTCTGGGTTGTTGGGCAGTCTGCCCCCCAGTGTCCACTTTGATGGCATTTTGCGCAGGGGTTGTAGGGTGTCCTCGGCGAAGAACAATTCCTGGTCCAATGTCCCTCCTTACCTCATTTGAAGCAAGCTCTAGGGGGGGTCATATTGGGACGGCATGGTGATGGCCTTCTCTGAATGAGCTGGGCCAACATTTGGAATTTGGCATTTTCAGCCCTCTGCCTACGGAATTCACTTTCATCCTCTCTACCATGAAAAACCTTGAAAGTGACAGCGAGGATTTTGGTCTGAGGAGTAGCAGGGCCCTGTTCAAACTTTTTAAGCTTGGCTTTAATGTAAGGGTAGCTTTGGGCCAGAATATATGTCATTAAGACATGACGGCCATCAGGGGTTTCTGGGTCGAGGTTTGTGTACTGCTGAAGGGACTTGGTTAGTCTATCCAGGAATTCTGAAGGTGTTTCCTCCTTCCTTTGAATGACCTCCTGCATCTTTTGAAAGTTAACAGCCTTGCGGGTGGACTTTTTCAGTCCCGCCAAGAGGCAGGATGTAAAAAGGTCACTAGACTGTAAGCCCATAGGGGATCCTGCTCTGGGACAGCATGAGGGCCTGTGGGTGGTTATGATTGGTCCTATGATTTTCATCAGCATGGGCTTGGGCTAGCTCCCAGAACCATTGCCTTTCCTTGGGGAGAAGTTTATTGGCCAAGAGCATGTAGATGTCATGATGAGTGAGGCTATATGCTTGCAGTACCCATTGAAACTCCCGAATGTAAGTGGTGGGGTCAGTGGTGAAAGAGCCTAACTTCCTCTCTAGCTGAGTAGTGTCCGACATGGAGAAGGGCACGTGGACTCTGATGACACCCTTGGGACCAGCTACCTCACGAAGGGGTGCGATTGTCTTGGGCGTGGGAAGGAGTCCCTTAGACCTGATAACAGGAGGACTGAAAGAGGCAGGCGGTGGACAGGAAGGAGAGGGAGGGGAAGGGAATGTCTCTGTGGAAGAGGAGGAGGTGGAGCAGGCAGAAGAGTGGGAAAGGGAGGGGGATGAAATGGAAGGTTGAGGATCCGTGGAATCAGGCAGAGGAAGAGGAGGATTTTGCGGGAGAGAAGGGTCAGTTGGGGCTGGGGGATAAGGTGGGGGTTGATCTGCTGGGTCGAATGAGGAAGAATCTGCGAAGTCAGGAGTAGAACTAGGGGAAGAGAGGGGTTTGCAAGCAAGAAGGACCTGAGAGGGAGGGCAGGAGGAGCAGAGACAGGGTGCTGTGCGAGAAGGCTAAAACATTCAATACAGGGAATCTCACTCCACTTTTTCAGATGCTGGCAGTAATTAAAAAGGTCCAAGAGGAGGTTTGGATCTAAGGAGCCTTCTGGAGGCTAATGATTGCCATTATCCAGTGGATATGTAGGCCAATCTTGGGTACAGAATTTGATTAGAAGTTTGGGCTTGATGTCTGGTGTGAGGGAGAGTGTGGCCAGATTTTTTATTAAACTTTTGAGAGGTGAGGTTTCAGGTACAGATAAAGAGGTGTCCACAGTCACAGGGAGAGATGGAAGAGAGAGAGAGAGAGAGAGAGAGAGAGAGAGAGAGAGAGAGAGAGAGAGAATAAGTGTAAGCAAGAGAGACAAACAGAAAACCCGGCCTGGAACAGACTCCGGGAAGCGCTCAGGGCGAATGGGGGTCAGGTGGGCATCCCCAAAATGACCAGCCATCATGAGGAAATACAGAGGGCACTACCTGATCGTCACCAGTGAAGTGCCATCTGTGAGACCCAATGGGTTCGGAGCCACGGGCAACCTGACATCAGGAAAGTTTTCGAACGCAGCAGAAGAAGTAAGTAATGAAAACAGAACTCCGGCTCCAGCAGAATGCAGTTCCAGGATGGGAGTTCAGTTTTCCCCGAGCAGAGAGGCAGCTTCAGCCAGACACAGCAGGCCCGCAGGAAACAGCAACTCTAGCCAGCAGCGGCAGCAGCAGCAGAGGAGGAAAAACCACAGAGCCTCTCATGTAAACTCAGAAGCCTCACACCCCAAAGGGAAACGGATCACCAGAGGGTCCACTGCAACCAGTAAAGGTCTTAGTGGGAGGAATTCCCTCCCCCCTACCAGGCGTCTAGAGTGTGACAGACGATCATGGTCACAAAGCCAGCGGTAGCCCGAAGGGAGTTGGCGAGCCGGGGTCAGGGGAGGCTTACATACAACAAATCAGTGGTGAGTGCAGGAAGCCTGCGTCTGAAAAGAGCAGACCAGGGCAGAGTGCCACGGTGGAGCAGTGGACGGGGCTCTTGTTGGAAAGAGCTCACCCATATCCTCACACGGGGCACCAGAATGAAAGAACTCCCCACGCAAAGGCACTTCACCGGGAGAATTCCAATTTTATTGCAAAAAGCTGTGTGCTTATATAGAACTAAGGAGGAGATTGGAGGGCTTAGATAAATGGCAGGCAATCCGTTTATTGGCAAGTTCTTTCAGATATCAGCTCCGGAGCCCAGGAATTAGTTCTTATTGGGGCTAAGATTCCCGGCCAGCAAGGTTTGAAATTGGCGCCAGCAGAAGAGTTCACACGGGCGGGAACATTTCGCACCACTGCAGAAAAGAAGAATGTAGGAAGAAGAAGTGCTTAGGCGCCATGTTGGGTTTTTTTTTCTGGGGTATGGCTGCCGTTTATACTTTTCCCAACAATGAGTATACCAGACAGTGCCTTGATTGACTGGTTTTTATGAAAATGGTGTTTAACAGAGATGCCAGAAAGTTGGATCCTGCTGATTAGTGGGCCAAGAGCAAAGGTGGGCATGTGTGTGATAAAACATCAGTGGTGGGACCATGTGGATATGCCATTGGCTTCCAAATGGCTTGTGACTGACATGGTGAAGCCAGCAGACCCTTATATGTAAAGGCATCTTGTTACATGGAGAGGATTCAGGACATTGTTCAGAATCAGGTTGCTATGTTCAAGAGGGCAAGCTATGTGGAATAGAAGCCTGGTTCTTTTATTCTCCTACAGACCCTGACCCACCACATGTGACAGAAATCCCTCACACACTGTGTCCCCGTTGAACTCCTTGTATTTCATGAAGCAAATACCAAACTTCCAGTGCAGCACCAAGAAACACCACGAAAATAGAGGATGACCATATGGTTTCATAGTCCACACTAGAGACATTTAGCCCCAAGGGGCCACAGTTTACCTTCAAAGGGAGAATTCAGCACTGGTGTCTCATGTTCATTGGAAAATAAGAAACCATGTCCTCCAGGTCACATAGATGCCCAGGTTTATGGTTTCACTAGAAAGGAAGCTAAAGCACGTGACAACAACATATATTTCAAGTGCCCAACCTCACAGGCAGTATCTCAAGAAGTCTCTAGGACAACAGACCTCCATGTTTTTGAAGTGTTTACCCTGTCCCTTACTTTTGGAAACTCCTCTAACACTTCCAAGGTTGTGAACTCCTGATCGCATTCCATTCCAGATATGTATTCATGGATTTTCTAACTCTTCTCCTCTAATTGTGTCTTACATGGGGTGAAGGTGTTGTCAAGGTATTGTTCTGGATGAGAGTGGGAAGATTTTTGTGTAGCACATATTTACATACACATTGGATTCATTTTCCAATTTTCCATTCGAAATACTGAATCCCTGTCAGTAACCCATACCCTAATAGACTCTGACTACTAATCCTAATATGATGGAGACAAATAACCCAAACATAATATTAATACAAGCAGTTCAGAGGAGGCATGGTGTATAGTTGGTCTTGCCTTTTGCATGATATAGTGTAGGAGTTATAAATCTTGTCAATTGTTTGTTGAAATAGTACTCCATGTGTTTTTAAAGTTAACACATATGTGAATTTCTGTCTCCTTTTTTCTGTAGCCAATTCAGCACATGTATTTTTATATGCACATAAAAAATCCTACCTGGTATCACACGTACATTTTTGTGAGGTGGCTAACTTAGCAGAAACAAAGTATGAGAAGAGATCACCCCTCCTAAACGCTTTTGGAACTGAAAATTTAAACTATGAGTGAGATTTTTAGTTGAACAACATTATACATAAATCCATGTTCAGTAAAATTAATATTTTTGGATCGGTGGATGATATATATTTCACGATGAATTTTGATTGGCATATATATTGCTACTTTCTAATGTTTCTCTGTGAGATATATATATATATATATTCTCTAGATTTTTCCAAATATAAAATATATGTGTCCTATTATACACTCCCTAAATAATTCACTCATGCTCATGTATGTGGTTTTATAATCAAATTTTCATACGATTATTTTCAGAAATATTCATCCACCTGAAATACATATTTGTTTTCTAGTACTGAAAACTCACTTCACTGAATGGTGCAAACAAATCCTTATATTTCTACTGTAACTGACCCAATTTAACATCAATGCAAGTAGATTCCAAAGGGGCATGATGTGTATTTTGACGTTCATTTTTATTTAACACTGGTACATTACTGTTTCTTCAGTTTTTGTACATCATAGTATATACATTTCATCCACAAGTTCACAAATTTAAAGACATTTGAAACACATTCAATCACTTCCTGCTTCAGTACACATGTATTCCTCCTTGCTTTTGACTGGTTATTTATTGAGACTTCTTTCCAAACACATTATTTTCGATTTCCATAATCAATTTTGAAGCAAAACTCACACACACTTTATGATAAACCACAACCCTAATATTACCATTAGATGTATAACTGGTTGGAATGAATGTATGTATGTCAATATGACATTTCCTGTGTATTTTCAGATATCAATTTATTCCAATTTCTAAAGTTGGAATCAGTTATATTATATATTCACACATGGTACACCTATTTGTGCCCCCAATACTAATTTATATCTCTTCTAAATATTGCTCCCAGAAATGGTGCAAGAAAGACTCATGTCACCTGATCTACATATATATTCTGTCAACAAAATGCAAAGTCACACTTACAATTGTACCAAAGCCTAAATGGAATGTGAGTATGGATTATGAAAATCACCCATGTCCAGGTTGCCTAATGCTCTCAAATGTCAATCCTATTGGTGACTACATATTTGTTTCTTCCTAAGATTATGTATTCAACCTCAAGCCTGTTGAAAATGTCTAATCCTATCAATCACTTCATCATTTGCCTGATTTCCTAATGTCTCTAATGATATCTGCTTTCCTACATATTTTCCCCAGTTCATCATTGTGACTGACTCTTCACATGTGCTGACATTTACATTTTCTGTCTACCTGAAACCCTATTGCTAAAGAACTTTTTGTCCAAATCCTATACTCACTCTTTTTTTCTAATCCTACCAACTATCTTCCTAATCCTACCAACTATCCTTTTTTGACTGGATGTTCTCTTCGACATTCAATTATCCAAGGTACAAGGTCCTATGCCATAATGTATAGATTTATCTGAGACACATGTGCACAACATAATTCCGAGTGAAGTATCCCAATCAAGGATCCAATGCCCTTTTGGGCTTCAAATCTTACCTAGATTTGTGTTTTCATACATATATTTCACCTCTATATATACTTATAAATATTGCAGGTTCCCAATACCATTATTCATGCAGCAGAATGATTCCTAACCCAAATCAAACATGTTATTAACCCTAACCATACTTTGTTTCCTCAATCTAACTTTACAGAAAAGCAAGGACAGAGTTGGTCTTATATAGAAATGTAAGAGATCTTCCACCTGCTGAGAACCTCAAAGGTCCATGCAGAAGTGAACCCTGGGGAAGATATAGAAAGCTATGAAGGACCTGAGAGAGCAAAAGTCATCTTTCATGACAAAAAAAAAAAAAAAACAGGTCAGGATGAAGGGGTGTGTCTGAAGCATTCTATCTCTTCTTAATGTAGAGAAGATGGACCAAACCAGGCCTGTGTGGAGAGCTGTTCACGGGTGCCTATGTTTGATATACCATTCTTACTTGTGAAAGTGTCACAGGAAGTAGGGGCAGCCTCCATCAATTGGGACACTTGGAAGCAACTGTTAGGACAAAGAGGTTGCCAAGGCAGTGACCTCATTCAGTTCCTGAAGTAAGTAACCTATATCATTTTCTTGGTGATGGAACTCTCTGAACTTGGGATCCAGGATGCCAGGCACCCAGAGGCATTCCCAGTCACAGTCCCAGTGGCCACACATGTTTGGATTTACCAAGGACAGAATCGGTCTTTCTTGGTAACTACTGATGTGAGGATGGCCAAATTCCAGGAGAGCTCTGAAGAGGGGTCTTTCCTGAGAAAGCAGGTAGTGTCTCACTACTGAACTGAAACCCACAGTGCCTCCAACTTCATCCATGAAAAATGGCTAGATAAATACAATAAAATTTTTTAAATTCCCTTAACCAGGTGGCACTGGAGAACCTTTGGATGTCTTTTTCCTGGTCATGAGTGTACAAGAGAATGCCATGATTGACGGTATTTCATGAAAATTGTGTAGAACAAAGATGCCAGT
Organism: Callospermophilus lateralis; assembly: GCF_048772815.1. Lineage (NCBI taxonomy): Eukaryota > Metazoa > Chordata > Mammalia > Rodentia > Sciuridae > Callospermophilus > Callospermophilus lateralis. Next base: position 67,786 of record NW_027515874.1, read on the forward strand.
AAGTTGGACCCTGCTGAGTAGTGGGCCTTTTGCAGTGGTGGGCAGGTGTGTGATAATACAGCTGTGGTGTGGCCAGGAGGGTTTTCCATTGCCTTCAAAATGGCTTGTGACTGATATGGTGCAGCCAGCAGACCCTTCTTGTTATATGGAGAGGTTTCCGGGCAAAGTTCAGAGTCAGATTTCTATGGACAAAGGGGCAAGCTTTGTGAGATAGAAGCCTGGTTGTTGCATTCTCCTGCAGACCCTGACCCACCACAAGTGACAGAACTCCCTCTAATACTGGGTCCCAGTTGAACTCATTGTATTTCATGAAGCAAATACCAAACTCCCAGTGCAGCAGCAAGAAACACCACGAAAAGTGGAGGATTACCAAATGGCTTCACAGTTCACACGGGGAGACACTTAGCACCAAGTGGCCACAGTTTACCTACAAATAGAATATTCAGCACTGCTGCCTCATGTTCATTAGAATACAAGAAACCATGTCCTCCAGGTCACGTAGATGCAGACCCAGCTTTTATGGTGTCACTAGAAAGGAAGCTAAATCTCCTTGCAACAACATATATTTCAAGTGCCCAAACTCAGAGGAAGTTTCTCAAGAAGTCTTTAGGCCGGCAGAGCTCCATGTTTTTGGAGTGTTTACCTGTTAGACCAGGACGCTAGAAAAGACCACTGACTCAAATTAAAATCAAATAAAATTAAGCTTATTATTTCCACCGGCCATGCTGCCTCTCCCTCCCAAAACGAAGGGAACAAGACAGCAACCCCAGCTTTCCTACAGCCCAGCTTTATAGCCCAGAAAGTTACACAAAAGGGGGGTTACAGATAACAGAACTCTGATAAACATCACACTAAAGGTAGTTTACAATTTTTTTGCTGTCCCTACATGAGAATTCATGAGGACCATTAGAGCCTCAGAGAGGGTTGTTGTCTTGCCAGAGAAGGCAAATATTTATGATGTGTCACTAAAGTTTCAGAGAGGGCTGCTATCTGGTCAGAGAGCCAGGCATGTGTGAGTTCAAGGCGTGGGCAGGCATTCCACGCAGGTTCAGAATTTGAAGTAATTAATGGTAAAGCCAAAATTATCTTTTCATGGCTTTGTGGCATGATGGCTCCCAATTTTAATAAAAGATCAGGTTGGGTCTACAATTCCCCCCTTTTCTCTGTGTCCCTTTCAAATCTTTGAGAGATTATGGGAAGAGCACTGAGGAAATTTTAATCCCTCAGGTAAGAGTCTCCAAATTTTTAGAACTCACCCAAAACCGATCTCGCTGATTTTACCCTTCTTAATTACTTATATTGATAGTCTATTTATCTTTCTCTCCATTGTTGTAAGAAGAGTGGCATCACTAATTTTTTCTTCTTCTGTCCTGAGACAGGGTGACGTAAGTGGGCTCGGCGTGAGGGACATGAGTTGCCTATTAGAAGTCAGTTGAGAGACATGAGTTGCCTTTTAGAAGTCAGTTCGGTTTGAAGTCAGGTTGGGGAAGAACAGGTTGTAAAGTCATCTGTGAATGGGTTCTTCTATGAGTGAAACAAAAACCATGAGTACTGGATAAATGTTGCAGCAGCTAGAACATGTCACTGTATAGACATTCCCTCACCAGTCTTTAATATCCCCAGTTATCAGGACTGTCAACTTAATATTTAACTTTAAGTGTTACAGTTGGCCCTCCCAATAAGACACAGTTTAATAATTTAATGTCATCTGATCTTGAAAAATCCTTTTACTAGTATGACCTCTGCG
>NW_027515875.1:0-69508 GCF_048772815.1 Callospermophilus lateralis
AATTTTATCTTCCAACAGCATTTAGGAGAAGTGATCTCTTCTCACAATGTGTATCTGCCAAGTCAACCACTTCACAAGAATGTACGTGTTGTACCTTGTAGGATTCTATATGTGCATATAAAAATACATGTGCAAATAGGCTACAGAGAAAGGGAGACAGGAATTCACATATTTGTTAACTTTAAAAACACATGGAGAACAATTTCAACAAAAGTTGACTAGATTTATACCTCCTACACTACATAATGCAAAAGGCAAATTCAACTATACACCATGCCTCCTCTGAACTGCTTGTATTTCTATTCTGTTTGGATTATTATTCTCCATCATATTAGGATAAGTAGTCAGAGTCTAGTAGGCTATGGGTTAGTGTCAGGGATTCAGTATTTCGAATGGAAAATTGGAAAAGGTATCCAATGTGTATGTAATTATGTGCTATGAAAAATCTTCCCACTCTTATCCAGAACAATGCCTTGACATTACCTTTGCCCCAAGTAAGACACAATTACAGGAGAAGAGTTCGAAAATCTGTATATATATATATATATATATATATATATATATATATATATATATATATATATATATGGAATGCAATATGCTCAGTTGTTCACAAACTTGGAGGTGGTAGATGAGTTTACAAAAGTAACGAACAGGGTAAACCCTCCACAAAAATGGAGCTTTGTTGGCCTAAAGAGTTCTTGAGAAACTGCCTCTGAGGTTGGGAACTTGAAATATATGTTGTTGTCAGGAGCTTAATCTTCATTTGTGGTGAGACAATTAAAGCTGGATCTGCATCTATGTGACCTGAAGGATCTTGTTTCTTATTTTCCAATGAACATGAGACAGCAGTGCTGAATTCTCTCTTTGTAGGTAAACTGTGGCCACTGGGGGCTATGTGTCTCCCTGTGAGGACTCTGAAACCATTTGGTCATCCTCCAATTTTCGTGGTGTTTCTTGCTGCTGCACTGGGCGTTTGGTATTTGCTTCGTGAAATACAAAGATTTCAACTGGGACACAGTGCTAGAGGGAGTTCTGTCATGTGTGGTGTGTCAGGGTCTGCAAGAGAATGCACCAACCAGGCCTCTATCCCACATAGCTTGCCCCCTTGACCATAGCAACCTGATTCTGAACATTGCCCTGAAAACTCTCCATATAACAAGATGCATTTACATATAAGGGTTTGCTGGCTACACTATGTCAGTCACAAGCTATTTGGAAGCCAATGGCAGGTCCACATGACTCCACCACAGATGTTTTATCACACACCTGCACACCACTACTCTAAGCCCACTACTCAGGAGGCTCCAACTTACTGGCATCACTGTTCTTCAACATTTTCATGAAACCCATTCAATCAAGGCACTGTATTGTATACTCATGATCAGCAACAGGACATCCAAAGTTTCTCCAGTGCCACCTGGTCATGGGAATTTCAAAAATTTGATGGTATTCATCTAGCCATTTTTCAAGGATGAAGTTGGAGGCACTGTGGGTTTCAATTCATTCAGGAACCACTAAATGGTGAGGGAGTTCATTTCAATGAATTCTCTGGACAACACTCACAGGAAAGGCTTCCCAAAGAGTGGCCAAAAGGTCACATGAAGCCAGGCCCATTGAACTGTACAATGTGAGGTCCATGTGTGTTTTGACTCTCAACTATGGCTGCCATGTTTTTCATAATAAAATCATGTGATATCCTGGCTGAGATTCCCAGTGCTCTGTGGAAAACCAACCTGGGACTAGATTTCAGATTCCAAGCGTGAATCTCATGCGTGGGCTCCTAAAATCCCAACTCAATTCAGGGCAATACTACTCTGAGGTCAGTTCCAGAACTCAGTCTATAAGGGGAATCACCCAAGAGTGAAGCCCTGGTGGACCGAGTCATCTCTTCCAACTGCCACAAAAATGACCACAATTATAACCAAAACACTCCCACATGGCCCTCATTTTCTTCCATATAGACATTCATCATAACTTCTGGCAAGAGGTTTCCATAAGTGGCGCAGCTCAAGACAGTGTCCAATATAAGCTTCCTTGTCCCTCATTTGCCTAAAGTAAGTGTGGCCTGGACACTCTTCCTGTCAACCAGGAGTGATCAAATAGGCCTGCCATTAATACTGCTCTGCTTCTACTATTTGAGGCCTACTGACTGTCAGGTATAGATTCTTTATGTGGTTTGTAGTCATGAGAAAACACTAGCACATCTGCAGGGCTTTGAAGAACTCATTTTACCCAAGGGTCCATAATCACACTTGATGGAGGTCAGGAACCTAACAGAGGAAGGTGAGAGACTTCATCCACAATGACTGATCTTTTTGAATTTTGGTTATGGATGCACACATGGGATCTTTCTTTAGATCCATCAGGTGCTGACAATCTAAGCCCCAGCTTCACCGAGAGCCAAGAGGCTGATTCAGACACATCCATTTCCAAAGAAATTAAGCAAAGAGCCACAGGTGATGCCCACTCATTTCCATTTGAATACTGTTTTCTTCAGGCTTCACAAAAAGGTGGCCTGAGCCAAAGACTTTCCTTACATTTAGGGCAACAGAAAAATAGGTAAGCAAATGACCCAAAGCAGGGTTTCTCCACTGATACTTTCCTGGTCACAATGATATCTGAGTTTTCTGACATGCTCCCCTTCCCTTCAGCTCTCCAGTACATGGCCATGTGACAGAGCTTGGAGGTGCCACATAGCTTGGACACAAAACTGTGAGCCTATTCTGGAGAGTGTCCAGAATTCAGGAAGAAAACAGGAACTTAGAAAGATAGTAGGTTTTGCCCATTGATAAGGCTAGCCGCAATCCATTCATAAATTGGCAGTATTAATGCTGGGAAGCTTTCTACTAGACAGAACACATCCATGATGCATTCTTTTTCTAATACCAAGACCACAAACAGAGTGGGATACACAGTAATAGAAACACTCACCTTGTCAGAGGACATACTAGATAAAGTCCTCTCCAAACCAAACAAGTCGCCTTTCCTACATATTCTCAAACTCACACCCACACTCAAAAAGGCAGCACCTTCCCCAAAGTAGGTCTGTGACTATCCGGAGTGTCCTATGATGGGTGGGATATACTATATTTCCACGAAATGCACTGTGCTGTCTCAGTTCTGGTCTCCTTGGCCAACTCTGTGAAGTTGTCAGAAGTCACTGGTGATCCACTACCTGCTTTCTCAGGAAAGGCCCCTCTTCTTAGCTTTCCTGGCATTTGGCCATCCTCACATAACTAGGAACCAAGAAAGACTGACTCTGTCCTTGGTTTACCCAAACAAGTGAGACCACTGGAACTGGGACTGGAACTGGCTGTGGTCTCCTGGCTTCCTGAATCCCAAGTTTAGAGAGTTCCATTACCAAGGAAGTTATGTGAGGTAACTTCCTTCAGGATGTGAATGAAGTCACTGCCTTGGCAAACACTTTGTCCTAACAGTTGCTTCCAAGGGTCCCATGAGATGGAGGGTGCACCTACTTCCTGTGACATTTTCACAAGTTAGAATGATATATCAACCATAGGCACCTGGGAACAGCTCTCCACACAGGCTTGGTTTGGTCCATCTTCTCTACATTAAGAAGAGAGAGGCTGATTCAGACACATCCCTTCACCCTGACCAGGTTGTTTACGATGGAAGTTGACTTTTCCTCCCTCAGGTCCTTCATTGCTGCCTACATCTTCTCCATGGATTATTTCTGTATTGACCTTTGAGGTTCTCAGCAGGTGGAAGATCCCCTACACTCCTGATTGTAAGACCCACTCTGTCCCTGCTTTTCTGTAAAGTTAGATTGAGGGAACAGTGTATGGTTAGGGTAATAACAGGTTTGATTTGGGTTAGGAATCATTCTGCATGATGAATAATGGCAATGGGAACCTGTGATATTTACAAGAATATATAGGTGAAATATAAGTATGAATACAGAAGTCTAGGTAAGATTTGAAGCCCAGAAGAGCATTGGGTCCATGATTTGGATACTTAGCTTTGAAATACCTTCTGCACAGATGTCTCAGATAAATCGATAAAAAATGGCATAGGACCTTGTAAATTGGATGATCAAATGTAGAAGAAAACATCCACTTAAAAAGGGTAGTTGGTATGATTGGAAAGATAGTCAGTAGGTTTAGGAAGAAGAGTGAGTATAGGATTTGCTCCAAAAGTTCTTTAGCAATAGGGTTTCTGGTAGAGAATGAATGTAAATGTCAGCACATGTGATGAGTCAGTTACAATGATTAACTGGGGAAAATATATAGGGAAGCAGATATCAATAGAGACAGGAAGAAATCAAGCAAAGTATAAATTGAGTGATAGGATTAGACATTTTCAGCATGGTAGATGTTGAATATACAATCTTAGAAAGAAACAAATATTTAGCAACAATAGGATTGACATTTGAGAGCATTAGGCAATCTGGACTTGGATGTTTTTAGTAATCCATGCTCACTTTCCATTTAGGCTTTGGTACAATCATAAGTGTGAACTTTGCATTTTGTGTCCAGAATATTACTGTGATAAAGTGTATATGTAGATCAGGTGACATGAGTATTTCTTAAACCAATTATGTGGTCAATATTTTGAAGATGTATAAATTAGTATTGGGTGTACAAATAGGTCTACACTGTGTCTACAAATATTGATAAAATGAATGAATAGACAATACTGTGAATAAATAATATAACTGGTTCCAACTTTAAATTATGGATTGAATTGATATCTTAAAATATACAGGAAATCTTATATTGATATACATACATTCATTACAACCATTTATAGATCTAATGGTAATATTAGGGTTATGATTTGTCATGAAGAGTGTGTGAGGTTTGCTTCAACATGAGTATTGAAATCTAAAATGAAAAGTATTCTCATGAAAAGACCAGTCAAAAAACATGGAGGAATACATGTGTACTGAAGCAGGAAGTGATAGAAAGTGAAACAAATGCCTATAAATTTGCAAACTTGTGAATGAAATATTTATCCTATGATGTGCATAAACTGAAGAAATAGTCATGTAACATTGTTGAATAAAAATGAACGTCATAATACACATCATGTACCATAGTAATCTACTTGCATTGATGTTAAAGTGGGTCAGTTACTGTAGAAAAATTAGGACTTCTATGCACCATTCACTGAATTTAGATTTCAGTACTAGGAAACAATATGTATTTGAGGTGGATGAATATTTCTGAGAATAATTTTGTGAACATTTGATTATAAATCCACATACATGAATATGAATGCATTTAGGGATTGTATAATAAGACACATATATTTTATATTCTGAAAAATCTGGAGAGTGTGTGTGTATACACACACACACACACACACACACACACACACGCACACGCACAGACATTAAAAGGTAGCAATATATATGCGAATCGAAATTTATCATGAAATATATATCATTCACAGATCCAAAAATATTCATTTTACTGAACATGGATTTATGTATTATCTTGTTCAACTAGGAAGCTCACCCATAGTTTTAATTTTCAGTTCCAACAACGTTCAGGAGGAGTGATCTCTTTTGACAATTTGTATCTGCCAAGTCTGCCACCTCACAAAAGTGTACATGTGTTACCAGGTAGGATTCTATATGTGCATACAAAAATACATGTGCTGAATAGGATACAGATAAAGGGCGACAGGAATTCACGTATTTGTTATCTTTAAAACACACGGAGAACTACTTCAATTTAATATTGACTTGATTTATAACACCTACCCTTTATCATACAAAAGGTAAGTCCAGCTATACACCATGCCTCCTCTGAACTGCTTGTATTTCTATTCTGTTTTGGTTATTTTGCTCCATCAATTTAGGATTGCCACAGTCTGGCTGGGCACAATTCAGGAGCCACTTGTCAAAAGCTAACTTTATTTTTAGAACCACACACGCCAAAAAATAGCTCCTCGGGAAAAACACTCAGAGCACAACTGCCACCACCGGCTTCCCACAAGCTCTCAACCTCCTCACTCCTCCTGCTCTTGAGGTCGATTGGCTGGGTTGTTTGAGCAGAGCCAAAAAAGTCCCCCAAGAAGCAGCTCCATAATTTGAAAGGGTGGGGAAACAGCCCAATGGGCATCACCGCAGAGGAGCCAATCAGCTAGATGTTGCTGGGGCCGCTGTGAGCCAACCATCAGCTGGCAGTCTGAAAGTTTGCTTTGGCCCCTTGGGCTGTGGCTCTCAACATCTAACCCTCTCTGTTTAAACAACAAGCATGTGGCTTAGGGACCGTGCCTGCCTTAGGTTGTCCAATAGTACATATGGTCCTTACCCATTATCAAATGAGCTGACCTCAAGGTGTCAGCCTCCTGTCTTAGATTGGTACCATTGTAATTGGATCTTACCCATCACTGACTACAGGTCCAGTATACATCCACACCTGTGGAGAGGTCTTTGTACCAGGGGCGGGTGAGGTTCTTTGCCTCATCTCTGTTGGCACCCAAATTTTAGCTGAACGACCATGACAAGCAGAAGGGAGGAAGATACACCAAGGCAATTGATGGCTCTTTTTGAAAAAATTGTACCACCGATGACATCATCAGAGAAATACCCCAACACTACCACAAGTCGCTGCACCAACAGATAGTTCACAATGCATGCAGGTAGTTCACAATGCATACAAGTGATACATAGTCCAGGCAAGTTCTGCAAGCAGTTCAGTGAAGGCTATTGCAGAAGCTGTAGATTGGTTTTATCTTTGTCTTCACATGCACTGGGATGAAGTTAGAAATTCTGGCAACAATGCCTAAAGAAAGAATTATGTAACATTCCAAAAGGCACTAAAAGAAAACAATTTTCTTAACAATTTACATTGTCTCGAAGAGAATTATTAAATATAATGCAAAGAAAAGGTGGATCCAACATGGCGGCGGGCAGAGAGGCTGCGCTTTTAATGCACTCACAGTGATGGGGTCATAAAGTCGCAAGGATAACTCTTGGATTCTACCAACGGAGATTCTCCTAGCAAAATTCCACTAGTAGCCCGGGAGCTACTAGAATTTTTTTGAAGCGTCTGTGTGACCCGGACGAGCGGGACCCTGCCACTAGACGCGGAGTTCGAGATTCACCAGCCACAGTCCGCGCACCGCGGGCACAGCTGCAGATCCATCCACCCGCCCGCAGCCAAAGTGACTGGGTCCTGCTAGACACTGAGACACAGCTTGGCAGGAAGAAGTCTTTAGGCAAGCCTCTACACGCCAGGAGCTGAGGCGAACCGGGCCGGGCCAGTCCCACCCCTCCCCTCGGTCAATCCGGCAAGAAGCCTGGGGCCCGCCATAGCAGAGACTTGACGTCATCGGAGTTCGGCTGGCGAAATTCCTTCCCAGCAGAATCCACTTTAGGAGGTGCGTGACTCCCCATACTGATACAAGCAGCCAGGAAACTTCATTGACTTCTCAGGGGTCATGTCCGTAGGGAAGCAGAGGGGAGCCCAGACCCCAAGGCCCCCATATCACCAGCGGTGACCCCTAAGGTCTTAGCCGCCAGTTTACCACAGCACTGGGGCTTAAAAGGGACACTCGGTGGGGCTGCAAGTGTAACTAGATCTCTGGAGAATCACTTCTGGGAAACAGGACCTGGCTGGCAGGCTGACAGGAGGAAGGGGGTTAAGAGCTGGAGAAGTGAAATGGCTCTGGACTGACAAGTCTGAGAAACCCCCAGAAGACGCAGTACAGGGATAGCTCTCGGCAGGTAGAGAGCAGACACTCCGCTTGGAAGGAACAGCTCTGCCTACTGGAAGAGAAGATGGTGGATCTCTAAGACTTTAATTTTTGTTGTTGTTGTTGTTGTTGCTGTTGTTGATATTTTTTTCTCTCCTTCTTCTCTCCCTGTTCCTTTCGCCCCTTTTCCTTCTCTCTTTCTATCCCATTTCAAGTTTTATTGTTCTTTTCATTCCCCTCTAATCTATCTCTCCCTCTATCATTTTTTCTTTTTAAGAGCACCTTCATTCTCCTACCGCCCAACTCTCATCCGAAGCATTACATCTTCCATTGTGTGTAATTGTCTAAATGCAAATAGGTGAATGTCTCGAGGCTGTCTATAAGACTCCTAAATACCTAGCTACTACCAACACCCTGATCCAATTGCCTGGTAGTATCCACCTTCAGTGAAGCAATCTTCTAAAGTAGCCAAGTCATACTAACCATTGTACCACCAGAGCACCCAACCTAAACATATAGTCCTAAGAACAAACAGCAAATCATTATATGCATACAGAACCTAGAAGCCTTATATGAATTGAATGAATCAGCTTTAAAGTACAACAAAGCCCAAAATTTTTAGGCATAATCTCCCACCACAAAAGAGAGACAACAGAGATATACAAAGCCAAAACAAATGTATAGGAGAAAGCAGTTACAAAGCAGTCAAACAGAGCTGGAAAGCAACGTGAACAATATGAAAAAACAAGGGAAAAAGGGTTATGAACAATGCAGTACAATCTAAATATACAGGAGGACCTAGAAGAATCAGAAATATGGACAGGGAAAGAAATCAAGGCATTCCTAATTCAGATGGAACGGAATATTAGAGAAGACATGAGACAGCAAATCCAAGCATTGAAAGTATATTTTGAAGAGGAACTAACCACACAAATTAAATCCACAAAGAATGAGCTTTATCAGGAGATAGAGGTGTTAAAAATAATCAAGTTGTAATCATAGAAATGCAAGAAACCGTAAATCAGATTAAAAGTGCTAATGAGAATATTACAAACAGACTAGATCAAGTAGAAGTCAGAACATCAGATAATGAAGACAAAGTATATCAACTTGAAAAGAATATAGTCAACGCAGAAAAGATGCTGAAATCAAACATATAACACAAAACACAAGTGTGCACACATAATATAATACATACAACACATGACATAATATTAAAGGCCTTATGACTTTTTACAGGTGAAATCTCCATTGCAATGTCTAAAAACTCTATTGTCCAAAAATAGAACTGATCAGCAAAACATTAACCTAGGTCTGTATGAGCTAAAAAAAAAACAAAATAAAACTTCATGATATGAGAAAGGGCAATAATAAAATAGATGTTGAAAAAAACATTCTGGTTCTGTCACAGATGTAAGAACAGCCAAACTGGAGTTCTGGATATCAGCTCTTATTGATTTGAGCCAAATCATCTTATTTTTGGTCTGTAGAAATCTCTTTAGTTAATCTCTCTGGAATCCAAATTGGCTACTCTTCTCCCTGTAGAAACACAAAAACAGACCCCAGACTCCAGACAATTACTGGGTCAGGACCTTTCCATTGTTCTGTTATAATATCCTTCCAAAGTACCTTGGGCTTATGTACATTATTTGGACATATATGTCTTTCTGCAGCACTAAGCCCTGATGAACCCAAATTTAAAAAGTTTAGAGTAAAAGGGTTATTTTAAGTTTATCTTTGGGGAATATATACCCCTTCCCAATTCCTTCTTTTTGCTTTAATATGTATGTTTTAATAGTTTGATGTGATCTTTCAACTATTCCTTGTCCCTGTGGATTGTATGGGATTCCTCTTATATGAGTAATGCCAAATGATGAGCAAAATTGTTTAAAAGAGGTAGAAATATAACCAGAGGCATTATCTGTTTTTAACTCTTTTGGAACGCCCACAGTGGCAAAATTTTGTAAGCAATGAGCTATAACATCTTTAGTTTTTTTCTCCAGCAAGAAGGGAGACCATCAAAAATCCAGAAGAAGTATCAACTGTAACATGCAAATATTTTAATTTTCCAAATTCTGGCAAGTTTGTGACGTTCATCTGCCAAATATGGTTAGGTATCAATCCTCTAGGATTGACTCCAAGATTAACTTGTGGTAAAAAGGTCACACAATTTTGACATTGTTTTATTATTTATCTAGCTTGTTCCTTAGTTATTTTGAAATGCTTTTGTAAAGTATTAGCATTTACATGGAACTTTTTATAAAAATTTATAGCTTCTTCTAGTGTAGAGAAAATATGTATGTATGTCATGTGTTGTTTTATCTACTAAATAATTGCCCAAACTAAGGGCTCCAGGCATTCCTGTATGTGTCCTGAAATGTCCTATAAAGAACGGATCTTTCCTGTCCCAGATTAGACTTTGTATAGTGGAAAGCAAAGAGAAAAGGGTAGAGGAAGGGAAAATCCTTCCACCATCTTCAAGTGATACTATAGCAATAACTATATACTGATTATCGGAAAATAAATTAATTACAGATGCTTTAAGCATCACAAAAGCTTGTAATACTGCATTAAGCTCTACATTTTGAGCTAATTGTTTTCGTACTAAAAATGTAAAAGTTTGATCAGGTGTAACTATTAATGCTGTACCATTATTTGACCCATCAGTGAATATATTTGTAGCATTTATAATAGGTGTTTTTCTTCTCATTTTTGGAAAAATTACATGATGTGATGACCAAAAAGACAATAAAGGATTAGATGGTAAGTGGTTTTCAAATGAAACATTAGATTTGCACATGATTATTGCCCAAGTATTTAACTAATTATCTAACTCATCAATTTGATTCATAGTATATGGAGTAATAATTTTATTGGAAGACATTCCAATCAGTCCCTTTGCTGCTTTTATTCCTTTGAGTATTAATTGTCCTAAAGCCTCAGTATACCTAATAAGAATAGTGTTAGGAGAACAAGATAAATGTATTCATAATAATGGACCTTCTTGCCAAAAATACTTCTGTAGGAGTATTTTTTTGGTGGTAGTACAATAAATAATAAAGGCATTCTTAAATCAATTCTATCCAAATGAATATTTTCCATACATTTTTCAATGATTTTTAATGCCTTTCTTGCTTCAGGTGTTAACATTCGGGGTGCATTTGGATCTGATAGACCTTTTAGGATATCAAATAAAGGTTCAAACTCTCCTGTTGGTATACCTAGATAAGGCCTTATCCAATTTATGTCTCCTAATAACTTTTGAAAGTCATTAAGTGATTTGAGTTGATCTATTCGTATTTGAATTTTTGGTGGATGGACCATGATTGAGGATAAAAGAACTTCTAAATAATTAATTGAAAAATTTAATTGGACTTTATCTATTGCTATCTCTAGTTTATAATTTTTTAATAAGTTTGTAAGTGTGGCATAACATTCTAGCAATGCGTTTTTAGCTTTCTGTGCTAATAATACACCATCCATATAGTGAAATATTTGTAGTTCAGGATTTTGATTTCTAAGTGGCTGGATTAATTTGTTAACATAAATTTGACACATAGTTGGACTGTTAGCCATCCCTTGAGGGAGTACTTTCCATTTGGATCTCTGATCAGGACCTTCATGATTCAGTGCAGGGATAGTAAATGCAAACCATGGACTATCCTCAGGATGAATTGCAATTGAATAAAAACAATCTTTAATATCTATAATTAAAACATACCAGGTTTTTGGCAAAGCAGAACATTGAGGAATTCCCAAATGAGCAGGTCGCATAATAACCATCTCATTGTTAATGGCTCTTAAATCTTGCAATAATCTCCATTTACCAGATTTCTTTTTAATGACAAAAATGGGAGTATTATGGGGAGATACAGACGGTTGTATATGTCCTTCCGCTAATTGTTGTTTTACCAGGTCATGGGTTGCTTGTACCTTTTCTTTAGTCAGGGGCCACTGAGGAACCCATACTGGTATTTCTGATTTCCAAGTAGTTTTTATTGTCTTAGTTGCCCTTTCTTAAAATTCAACCCATGTCTGTCTGTTCTTTGATCTATTTGTATTGGGGCTGCTTTACCTTGTTCTTGTTTTTCTAATCTTTTTCCTTTCCTAAAACCTTGTCTAACCAAAATTGTGGGTACATTTTGATTGATGTTATTTGTTAATGTCAAACTTAATCGATCTAGGACATCTCATCCCCATAAATTTATGGGAAGATGATCCATACATATGGCTGTTTAGTTCCTTCACATCCTTCAGGATCCTTCCAATCTAATACCATTGCTCTTCTATGGGGATTAGTCACCAATCCTAGGCCTTGAAGCATTTGAGTGTATTGTTGTAATGGCCAATGTTTTGACGAGAGATGATGCTAAGTTCTTGATGAGAGATGATGCTAAGTTCTGCATCTGTATCCAATAGCCCATTAAATTCATGTCCTTGAATATTTAGTTTTAGCATGGGGCGAGAATCTAAATTTAAAGAAACATAGCCTAATCTACACGTGTGGAGCCTAATCCCTTGGAACCTCTTTCTACAGCATGACTGAAAAATTTATCATGTAGGCTTGGTATTATTAGTAACTGTGCTATTCTGTCTCTTGGTGAAATTACAGATATACCCTTTGGAGAACTGGCTATAATTTTTAATTCACCTTCTATGGTCTACAAGCACGGACACAGAGAGATACACAGACATAGAAACAGTTGCCTTGCCAAAGGACTTACTAGACACAGTTCACCCCAAACCAAACATTCTGCTTTTCCTACCTATTGTCAGAACATGATACAAAACCACAAACTCACACCCATACCCACAAGTCACCTCCTTCCCCAAAGTAGGTCTGTGACTATCCATAGTTTCCTCTGACTGGTGCGCCATAATATTTTCCCACGAAATGGCCGGTACTGTCTCAGATCTGGTCTCCTTGGCCAACTCTGTGAAGTTTTCAGGAGCCAGCTATTTCCTGCTTTCTCAGGAAAGGCTCCACTTCAGAGCTCTCCTGGCATTTGGCCATCCTCACATCAGTATGTACCAAGAAAGACTGACACTGTCCTTAGTAAATCCAAACAATGAGCCCACTGGGACTGAGACTGGGACTGGCTCCGTGTCCCGGGCTTCCAGTTCAGAGAGTTCCATCACCAAGTAAGTGAGGTAGGTCACTGCTGGCTTGTGGGAAGCCGGTGATGGCAGTTGGGTTCTGAAGGTTTTCCTCAGGAGCTGTTTTGTTTGGCATGTGTGGTTCTTAAAATAAAGTTCGTTTCTTTTGTCAAGTGGCTCCTGAATTTTGCCCAGCCAGACTGTGGCATTTGGAGGGCTGCAAGGGGAATGAGTGAGGGTAAGTGATAAGGTAAACTGCTCACCTCTGAAGACAGGGCGAGAGGATGGGAAGCCATTTTAAAATTCCTCTTTTGTTTTGCTTCACTTTTGTTTTAAGTTGCCTGTCCCTGGAGATGGGTAAGATGGAAGAAAAACCACTCACATCTGAGGAACTGATTGAGAGAAAAAAGAGATGGACATTTCAGGAGGATAGAAAATCTATTATAATGATTTTCTGTTGTTCCACTTTTGTTTCATTCTGGTTCAGTTTTGTTTGGTGATATCTTCTTGGGTTGTATTATAGTTATAGTAGAAATATTCAAGTAAAAGAGAAGGTCTCTCAAGCTAGTCAGACAGAGATAAAAATTCAATTAAAAGACAAGGTCTCTCTAGCTAGTTAGACAGAGGAAAAAAACAGGTGATTGATCCTGATAATGTGTCTGAATCAGCCTCTTGGACCTGTGTGAGGCTGTGGCTTAGATTCTCATCACCTGATGGATCATTCCGTGTGTGAATCCATACCCAAAATGGCCAAATGAGCAGTCCCTGTGGATGAAGTCTCTTGCCTTCCTCTGTAAGGCTACTGACCTCCATCAAGTGAGAATACGCATCCTTTGTGTCAAATGAGTTCTTCAAAGCCCTGGAGAGTCTAGCACATAGGTTCTTTGGTTTTCTCATGACTCCAATTCACATAAAAATATCTATACCTGACAGTCAGTAGGCCTCAAATTGGAGAAGCAGAGGTGTATTAAGGGCAGGCCTATTTGATCACACCTGGTTCACAGGAAGGGTGTCCAGGCCACCATGACTTTAGGCAATGAGGGGCAAGAGAGCTTATTTTGAACACTGTCTTGGACTTCGCCACTCATGTAAACCTCCAGACAGAACTTAGTATGAGAGTGTATATATGGAAGAAGATGAGGACCATGTGGGAGTGTTTTGGTTTTAATTGTGGTCATTTGTGTGGTAGTTGGAAGATATGACTGGGTACACCTGGGCTGAACTCTGGTGTGATTCCCCTTAAAGACTGAGTTCTGGAACTGACTTAGAGAAGTGTTATCATTAAATATGTTGGGATTTCAGTTGGTCACGCATGAGAGTCGCCCTTGGAAACCGAGATCTAGGCCCAGGTTTGCTTTCCACAGAGCACTGGGAATCTCAGCCAGGATATCACATGGTTTTATTCTGAAAGACATGGCAGCCATATTTGAGAGTCAAAACACAAATGGACCTCACATTGTAGACAGCAATAGCCCTGGCTTCCTGTGAAATTTTGGCCACTCTTTGGAAGCCTTGCCTGTGAGATTTCTCCAGAGCTTTCATTGAAATGAGCTTCCTCACCATTTAATTGTTCCTGAATGAAGTTAAACACACAGTGCCTCCAACATCATTCTTGAAAAATGGCTAGATAAATACCATGAAATTTTTGAAATTCCCATGACCATGAAAATCGTGTAGAACAGAGATGCCAGTAAGCTGGAGCCTGATGTGAAGTGGGCCTAGAAAAGTCGTGTGCAGGTGTGTGATAAAATATCTGTGGTGGGGCCATGTGGATCTGCCATTGGCTTCCAAATGGCTTGTGACTGACATGGTGCACCCAGCAGACCCTTCTATGTAAAGGCATCTTGTTATATGGAGAGTTTTCAGGGCAATGTTCAGAATCAGATTGCTATGGTCAAGGATGGGATTGAAGCCTGGTTGGTGCATTATCCTGCAGACCCTGACACACCACACGTGACAGAACTCCCTTTAGCACTGTGTCCCAGTTGAACTCCTTGTATTTTGTGAAGCAAATACCAAACTCACATTGCAGCAGCAAGAAACACATCGACAAGTGGAGGATTGCCGGATGGCTTTACAGTCCACACGGAAAGATTTTCCCCCCAGTGGCCACAGTTTACCTACAAAGAGAGAATTCAGCACTGCTGCCTCATGTTCATTAGAAAATAAGAAACCATGTCCTCCAGGTCACTTAGATACATACCTAGCTTTGATGGTCTCTCTACAAAAAAAGCTAAAACTCCTGACAACAACAAATATTTCAAGTGCCCAAACTCAGAGGCAGTTTCACCAGAAGTCTTTAGTCCAGCAGAGCTCCATTTTTGTGGAGTATTTACCTGTCCCTTACTTTTGGAAACTCCTCTGCCACCTTCAAGGTTGTGAACTCTTGAGCATATTACATTCCAGATATGTATTCACAGATTTTCTAACTCTTCCACTCTAATTGTGTTTTACTTGGGGTGAAGGTAAAGTCAAGGCATTGTTCTGGATTAGAGTGCGAAGATTTTTGTGAAGCACATATTTACATACACATTGGATTCATTTTCCTATTTTCCATTCAAAATGCTGAATGCCTGACACTAACCCATACCCTACTAGACTCTGACTACTAATTCTAATATGATGGAGAAAAATAACCCAAACCGAATAGAAATACAAGCAGTTTAGACGAGGCATAGTGTATTGCTGGACTTGCCTTTTGCATTATACAGGGTAGGACTTATAAATCTAGTCAATATTTTGTTGAAATAGTTCTCCATGTGTTTTTAAAGTTAACAAACAGATGAATTCCTTTCTGCATTTCTCTGTAGCGAATTCAGCACATGTAATTTCATATGCACATATTGAATCATACCTGTTATCACATGTACATTCTTGTGAGGTGGCTGACTTTGCAGATACAAATTGGTAGAAGAGATCACTCTACCTAAACACAGTTGGAACTGAAAATTCAACCAATGGTTGAGCTTCATAGATGAACAACATGATAAATAAAATCATGTTCAGTTTAATGAATATTTTTGGATCAGTGGATGATATACATTTCATGATGAATTTCGATTTCCATATATATTGCTACTTTTTAATGTCTGTGTGTGTGTGTGTGTGTGTGTGTGTGTGTGTGTATACACTCTCCAAGTTTTTCATAATATTAAATATATGGGTCTTAATGTACACTCCCTAAATTCATTCGTATTCATGTATGTGGATTTATAATCAAATATTCAAGAGATTATTCTTAGAAATATTCATCCACCTAAAATACATATTTGTTTCCTAGAACTAAAAACTAACTTCTGTGAATGGTGCATACGAATCCTAATATTTCTACAGTAACTGACCCAGTTTAACACCAATGCAAGTAGATATTTATGGAACGTGATGTGTATTTTGATGTTCATTTTTAGTCAACACTTGTACATTACTATTTCTTCAGTTTATGCACATCATGAGATATATATTTCATACACAAGTTAGCAAATTTATAGGCATTTGTTTCACTTTCAATAACTTCATTCTTCAGAACACATGTATTCCTCCATGTTTTTTGACAAGACTTTTCATGAGACTTCTTTCTAAACACATTATATTCGATTTCCATAATCACTTTTGAAGCAAAACTCACACACTCTTCATGATGAAATATCACCCTAATATTACCATTAGAAGTATAACTGGTTGGAATGAATGATTTAATATCAATATAAGATTTTCTGTATATTTTCAGATATCAACTCAGTCCATTATTTAAAGCGGACCAATTATATTATTTATTCACAGTATGGTCTATTCTTGCATTATCTCTATATTCTTAGACAGATACTACACCACATTCTACCCCCAATACTCATTTATACGTCTTCAAAATATTGTTCCCAGAAATGGTGGAAGAAATACTCATGTCACCTGATCTACATATACATTTTATCACAGTAATATTCTGGAAAATAAAGCAAAGGTCACACTTATGATTGTACCAAAGCCTAAATTTAAAGTGAGCATGGATTTCTAAAAACATCCATGTCCAGGTTGCCTAATTCTCTCAAATGTCAATCCAATTGTTGACTACATACTTGTTTCTTTCTAAGATTATATATTCAAACTCAACCCTGTTGAAAATGTCTAATCCTATCACTCACTTTAAACTTTGCCTGATATCCTAATGTCTCTATTGATATAGGCTTTCCTTCATAATTTCCCAGTTCATCATTTTGACTGTTCATTTGTGCTGACATTTACATTCACTCTCTACCTGAAACCCAATTGCTAAATAACTTTTGGTCCAAATCCTATACTCACTCTTCTTTCTGAATCTACCGACTATCTCCCAAATCCTACTGACTATCCTTTTTTGAATGGATGTTCTCTTCGACATTCAATCATTCAAGGTACAAGGTCCGATGCCATTGTGTATTGATTTATCTGAGACATCTGTGCAGGACATAATTCAAAGCTAAGTCTCCCAATCAAGGGCCCAATCCCTTTCTGGGCTTCAAATATTACTTAGATTTCTGTTTTCATACATATATTTCACCTCTATATTTTTATAAATATTGCAGATTTCCAATACCATTATTCATCCAGCAAAATGATTCCTAACCCAAATCGAACAAGTAATTAACCCAAACCATATACTATTCCCTCATTCTAACTTTATAAAAGAGCAGGGAAAGTCTTGGTCTTACAATATAGGAATGTAGGGGATATATCACCTGCTGAAAACCTCAAAGGTCCATGCAGAAATGTAGGCAGATGTAGATGTAGGCAGCTATTAAGGACCTGAGAGAGCAAAAGTCATCTTCCATGGAAAACAACCCTGTCTGGAGAGGGGTTGTTTCTGACTCAGTGTCTCTGTTCCTAATGTACAGAAGATGGACCAATCCAGGCCTGTGTGGAGAGCTGTTCACGGGTGCCTATGGGTGATATACTATTCTAACTGGTGAGAGTGTCACGGGAAATAGGGACAGCATCTATCTCATGGGACCCTTGAAAGCAACTGTTAGAAAAAAGTGGTTGCAAAGGCAGTGACCTCATTCAGTTCCTGAAGGAAGTGACCTCATCTCTATTCCTTGGTGATGGAACTCTCTGAACTTGTGATCCAGGAATCCAGGCACCCAGAGCCAGTCCTAGTCCCAGTCCCAGTGGGCTCACTTGTTTGGATATTCCAAGGACA
Source organism: Callospermophilus lateralis (assembly GCF_048772815.1). Taxonomy (NCBI): domain Eukaryota; kingdom Metazoa; phylum Chordata; class Mammalia; order Rodentia; family Sciuridae; genus Callospermophilus; species Callospermophilus lateralis. The sequence continues at coordinate 17,942 of NW_027515875.1, forward strand.
GAGTCAGTCTTTCTTGGTATCTATTGATGTGAAAATGGCCAAATGCCAGGAAAGCTTTGAAGACTGGCCTTTCCAGAGAAAGCAAGTAGTGGCTTACCACGGGCTCCTGACAATTTCACAGAGTTGGCCAAAAAGACCAGATCTGAGACAGGACAGGCCATTTTGGAGGTACATAGTAAGGCTCACCAGTGAGAGTACACTCCGAATAGTCACAGACCTACTTGGGGGAAGGCGATGCCTTTGTGGTTTTTTTTGTGTGTTTGTGGTTTTATCTCATGTTCTGAGAAAAGGTAAGAAAGGTGGTTTGTTTGGTTTGGAGTGAACCGTTTCTAGTAAGTGATTGGACAAGGCAAGTGTTTCCATGTCTGTGTATCCCAATGTGTCTGTTGTTGCAGACATTAGAAAAGAGAATGCATCAATGTATGGGTCCTGTCTAGTAGAAAGCTTCCCAGCATCAATCCTGCCCAATTTATGAATGGACTGTGGCTTGCATTATCGAATGGCAACACCTACAAACTTCCTTAGTTCCTGTTTTCTTCCTGAATTCTGGCTACACTCAAGAATAGGCTCATGGTTTTGTGTTCAAGATATTTACCACCTCCAAGCTCTGTGATATGGCCATGTACTGGATAGCTGAAGGGAATGGCGAGCATCTCAGAAAACTCAGATATCAGTGTGACCAGTAAAGTCTCAGTGGAGAAACCCTGCTATGGGCCTTTTGCTTACCTATTGCTCTTTTGCCCTGAATGTCAGGAAGGGCTTTGCCTCACGCCACACATTTGTGAAGCCTGAAGAAACCAGTTTTCAAATGGAAATGAGTGGGCATCACCTGTGGCTCTTTGCTTAACTGCTTTGGAAAGGGATGTGTCTTAATCAGTCTCTTGGCAATGTGTGAGGCTGTGGCTTAGATTACCAACACCTGGTGGATGTAAAGAAAGATCCCATGTGTGCATACAAAATCAAAATGGCAAAAATTGCAGTCATTGTAGATGAAGTCTCTCGCCTTTCTCTGTAAGGTTCCTGACCTCCATCAAGTGGGAATAGGGATCCTTTGGGTCAAATGAATTCTTCAAAACCATGCAGAGGCTAGTCCATAGGTGCTTCGCTTTTTTCTTGACTCCATTTCACATAAAGAATCTAAATGCCAAAGTCAGAATGCCTCAAATTGGAGAAGTGGAAAAGTATTAATGGCAGACCTGTTTGATCACTCCTGGTTCACAAGAAGGGTGTCCAGGCCACCGTGACTTTAGTCACACACACACACACACACACACACACACATATATATATATATATATATATATATATATATATACTCTCCAGATTTTTCAAAATATGAAATATGTGTCTTATTTTACACTCACCAAATTCATTCATATTCATATACGTAAATTTATAATCAACTTTCCAAAGATAATTCTTAGAATTATTCATTCACCTGAAAAACATATTTCTTTCCTATACTGAAAAGTAACTTCAGTGAATGATGCACACAAATCCTAATATTTCTACAGTACCTGACCCAGTTTAACATAAATGCAAGTAGATTCCAATCGGACATGATGTGTATTTTGACGTTCATTTTTATTCAACACTGGTAGATTACTATTTCTTCAATTAATGCACATCATAGGATATATATTTCATCCACAAGTTAGAAAATTTATAGGCATTTGTTTCACTATCAATCACTTCCTGCTTCAGAGCACATGCATTCCTCCATGTTTCTTGACTGGTCTTTTCATGAGAAAAGGGATGGACAAGGCAAGGTAAGGCAACTAAGATAGCACCGAAGACACGGAAACAGTCCTATTTGGTTACAACCGGATTTAGAGGGCATTGCTTCTGTTGTAATCATTTAATCCCCTGCACCCCAAGGTTAAATTGTTTCAGAATTTTGTACCCAACATGTAAGGGAGGGGCTCAGAAGTTCACAGTCTGCAGAAGTTCATAAAAAGCAGTTTTTGTTTCTGTTTTTTTTTTCTCTGTTCTGGGCAAGTTAACATTTTAAGGACACCGGGAATGGGGCAGAGCTATTTTCTTCTCTTTTTTTTTTCTCTCTGCCAGCTGTTACCATGAAGCCCAGTTGGTAACTTCTTTATCTTAGAAATGTAGCCATCTCTGTGAAGCCCCAGCTCAAGCTCAGAGGCCTTGTTTACATATTGCCAGCATTGTGACTGACTCTTTCCAAACACATTATTTTTGATTTCCATAATTACTTTTGTAGCAAAACTAACATATCTTCATGATAAACCGTAACCCTAATATTAATATTAGATGTATCATTGGTTGGAATGAATGATTGTATATCAATATAAGGTTTCTTATATATTTTCAGATATCTATTCAATCTGTTATTTAATGTGGAACCAGTTATATTATTTATTCACTTATGGTCTATTCATGCATTATCTCTATATTCAATGACACAGTGTACACCTTTTTGTACCCCCAATACCCATTTATATGTCTTCAAAATATTGCTCCCAGAAATAGTGGAAGAAACACTCATGTCACCACATCTACATATACATTTTATCACAGTAGTATTCTGGAGACAAATGTAAAGGTCACACTTGTGATTGTACCAAAGCCTAAATGGAAAGTGAGCATGGATTACAAAAAACATCCATGTCAAAGTTGCCTAATGCTCTCAAATGTCAATCCTATTGGTGACTACATTTTGTTTCTTCTTAAGATTATATATTCTAACTCAATTCTGTTGAAAATGTCTAATTGTATCACTCACTTTATACTTTGCCTGATTTTGTAATGTCTTTATTGATATCTGCTTTCCTACATATTTTCCCCACTTCATTATTGTGACTGTTCACATGTGCTGACATTTACATTCACTCTCTAACTGAACCCCTATTGCTAAAGATATTGTTTTCCAAATCCTATACTCACTCTTCTTCCTAAACCTACCGACTATCTTCTTAATCTTACCGACTATCCCTTTATGACTGGATTTTCTCTTCTACATTCAAACATCCAAGTAATGTTCCTGCAAGCGTTGGAGGAAGAGATCACCAAGAGAGTGTCTCATGCAACAGCAAGGGGTTAATTGGGGGTCCAGCAAGCTGGGGCTCAGAGCTCACATGAATAGAGCAGAGAGCCCTGAGAACAGCTTAAGCAGAGCTTATATACTTTCCTTGGAGAGGGCAGGGACGGAAATTTATTGATGGGTCAGAGCGAGTGGGCGGTTAGTGTGAAAGTGGGTGAGGGGATACATTCTGCAATTTGGCAGTTGGGGACAGCACAATCTGGGAACAAGATTACAAACAGTTCTCAAGATTTCAACAGTGTTTTGTTAAGCATACAGAAAAACAGGAAGTTACAAGTACCTTTTTTATTAACCTTTCATTCCGCACTTCTTCTTCTTGCTACTTTTAATCATAAAAGTGATTATTGGGGCGTGTCACATTCTATGTCTGCTAGTGGGGTATTACCATAAGTTTAACTTGTCCAATTTGAGCTTGGAGTAAAGAAATTACATGGTTGAGCAAACAGGGTTTTATAGTTAGAAATAATATGAGGATTATTATTGGACAGGCCAGGGTTGTTAAAAGCGTAGATAACCAGGGGGACTGTGTGAACCAAGACTCAAACCACCCTTTTTGGGCCTCTCTCTCTCATTGATGCTTTTCAAGGCATCCTTTTATTTTACTCATAGGTTTTTTTTACAACCTCAGTATGGTCGGCATCAGAACAACATTCTTATATCAATGCAGCACAAAGGTCCCCTTCTCTCATGAAGAGGAGGTCCAACCCTCAACTGGTGTGTAAAACAAATTCAGATACAGATGTTAAAGATTCCTGCAAAGCTGTGATGGAGGTTTCTATTATCTTTAAGTTTTGGTCTCTTGCTGCTTCTATTTGGGTCATTTGTTGTGTACCATGGAGCAGGGCAGTGGTTCCTGTGATTACCCCTGCCACAACTCCAATTCCTAATATGATGGCTAAAGTGAGGGATATATGTTCCCAGTGGAACCGGGTTGTATGCCCCCCTGTTTGAACTTCAAATGAACCTGGGTCATTATAGAGCAATCTGGGACACATCTTCACCATTACACAATTAATCAAATCTGTTGACCATTTCATGAAAACATAAACAATGTTTAAGTATATAGAATTATACTGTTGTAGGGACGGACAAGGCACGGCACTTAAGATAGCACCAAAGACAGGGAAACAGTCCTATTTGGTTGCAACCGGATTCAGAGGGCATTGCTTCTGTTGTAATCAATTAACACGCTGAACCCAAAGTTTAGGTAGTTTCAGAATTTTGTACCCAACATGAAAGAGAAGAGACTCAGAAGTTCACAGTCTGCAGAAATTCAAAAAAAGAAGCTTTTTTTTCTGTTTTCTCCTCTATTGTGGTCAAGTTAACTTTTCAAGGACACCTGGGAGGCAGAGAGCTTTTTTTTTCCTTTTCTTTTATCCCCCTGCCAACTGTTACCATGGAGCCCAGTTTGTAACTTTGTTAACTTAGAAATGTAGCCATCTCTGTGAAGCCCCAGGTCAAGGCCAGAGGCCTTTTTCACACATTCTGTGAAAAACTATTAAGGGGGTGTCTAGCTTAGGAGTGCTGATTTTTCCAGCCAGTAGCCAAGTAGAACAGGGCAACAGAAAAAGAGGAAGTTAATCTACACTGAACTCATTTATAGAGACCCTTTTGCTGAAAGTCCTAAAGTCAGCCATGGTGAAGACTTCTGGAGAAGTTCAGTGAAGATTTTTCTGTGGGCCTGGTACAGAGGGGGAAGACGGGGAAGGCGGGGGGTGAGAGCAGCTCCGTGGATCTGAGAATAAGGAAGGAGAAATGTAAAAGAACAATGGGAAAGGGTTTTGGAATTTTCCTAGCAACATAAATTGAGCAGTAGAACCGGTAGAGCAGAAAGGAAGACGGGAGTGAGTATCCCAAAAAGCCTGTGAGGGACTTTAAATTCTTAGTAACCTGTTTTCAGTGATGACAAAGCAACTTTAAAGGCCATTTTCATTACATCTTCGATAGGGGTCTGAGGGTTCTCCTAAGCTGGTTTGAGCTTTGGGTTAGGTGGTAAGAGGATCTGGTGGGACCCGGTGTGGGCACTGACAGGAAAAGAGAGAAGTGAGTGGGTGGATGGGTACCTCAGTACCTGCTACCTCAGCAAGGGGGCAATGCTCTGAGAACCGGCAGAGGTTTCGGTTTTTGATCTAGTAATTGGAGAAGAGAAATCAGGTTTGCTGAGGTGGGACTGACAGCAGAGAGTATGGAGCAGAAGGCTGAGTTTGAGGAACTATTGGAGAAGCATAGTTCAGGATGTGAGCGAAAGAGGAAAAAGGCCTTCACATAGGGGAATTTCCTTTCACCCTTTTGAGCACTTGCAGAAGTTAAAAAGGTCACACAGAATTTGAGGATCTAGAGACTCCTCTGGGGGCCATCAGTTTGGGTTGTCTAAGTGGTAATATGGCCAATGCTGTGTACTGAATTTGATGAGGATTTTGGGTTCCACCAGGCAGCCCCTGTATGCTCAAACCCCCATGACTTACAGAAGAAGTGGGCTTTTCCCCCACACAGCCATGGCGGTTTGTGGCTTTGATAGTCTGCCGGGCAAACATACTAATATAGGCTAGCCAACCTGCATCTGGCTTGCCTGTCCCTACAACCATAATGTTTGTTTCCATTATCTATGGTACGGAAAGGATTTAATGGAATTTTAATGGGATCCTCTTCATCAGGGATATTCTAATAGGAAAGACCTATAGCCAGCTGACAAATGTCTGGGTGGAGAGATGGCCACCAGGTCCCTAAGGGGGCTGTATGCAAGATAGACCATACTTCTTGTCTAGTAGGATTTGTGATCAGCCATCGCTGCTGAAGGGGCTGATGAGCGTTAGGACTACGGGTGGCCAAGGAGAGAGTCTATAGCCTTACCCACGTGGCGAATATGCAATTTGAAAGGGTTAACAGTCTTTTCCAGTTTCCAGCCAGAGTCTGGACATGGCACAGGCTTGAGATGAGAGGCATGGATGCAGGAAGTGATTCCCTCTACTTTTACTGCTGTAGGTGCTATAAGTAGCACCTGGAATGTTCCTTTCCAGTGGGGTTCCAGGGATGACACCTGATGTCATCTTATTCAGAGGAAGTCTCTTTCTTGATATCAACGTGGATTCCCCTCGTCCCCAGGTTGGAAGCCAGTAGCCACCTGTTTCCACAGGTATAGCTGAGTTCTTAAAAGAGATTTAAGTCTGTCAAGCAAGGGTGTGTGGAAGGGATCCTTAGGTCTTAGAGTCGGGGTTAGGTCTCTTAGTGGAGGAGGGGCCCCATAGAGAATTTCATAGGGGGTGAGGTTACACAAAGAAACAAAGGGAGTATTTCTTGCATGAAACAGTGCATAAGGCAGGAGCATAGTCTAATCTTTTATGCCGGTCTCTAAGCTTAATTTCGTTAAGGTCTCTTTAATGGTTCTATTTATTTTTTTTATGTGTCCTGAGCTCTGGGGTCTATAAGCGCAATGTAAATTCCAATTAATCCCTAGGGTCCTGGCTAACCCTTGATTTTCCTGGCCCATGAAGGCTGTTCAATTATCAGACCATGTTACATTAGTCAGGCCGTGTCTTTGATAAATATCTTTCAGGAACTTCTTGACCACAATTTGTGCCGGGTTTCTTTTATTTTTTTGGTGGGAAAGGCTTCAATCCATCCTGAAAATGTATCTACAAAGACTAGGAGATATTTAAGTCCATACCTTGCTGGCTTAATTTCAGAAACGTCCACTTCCCAGATTTGTCCTGGTCTGGTTCCTCATAGGTGCTTTCCTGCAGGAAGCTTGGAAGGGTAAGCATTAACAAATTGACAGAACTTACAGGCTTTTGTTAACCATTCAATTATTTCCTTTCACTGTGAGTGAGTTAGGCTAAAACTCTGTTCTTGATCCTACAGTAATGCCTGCATTTTTTTGAACCAAGTTGATTGAGTTCATGTACATTTTTAACATAGTGTAGGGCTTTCTGAAATTCCAGGCTGGGCTCACTGAAGTTGAGGAGTTCATTGTCAGTGTTCTTAGATGTTATCAAAAGCTTGCTGGTGCTCAAGGGTCCATTGGAATTGGGCATTCTCATTTAACAGCGGGTATAAAGGAGCAGCTAAGAACACAAACCCAGGTCCATAACCTGCTAAAGCCAGCAGTCCCAAGAAACTCTCTATGTTGTCTCCTGTTAAATGGGGGTGGTATCTGCACAACGGTTTGTTTCCTGGGCTCAGTGAGCCATCATTTACCGTGCCTAAGGGAATACCCCAGGAAGATTACTTCTTGCTGGCAAATTTGGGCCTTTTTGTCCGAAGCTCTCTACCTGAGTTGAGCAAGCTCAGATAATAGTGCTTGGGTCTCAGACTCACAGTTTTCTTTGGTGTTGGCTGCCAGTAGCTGGACATCCACATATTGAAGCAGAATGACTTCGGGTTGCATAGTTCTAAAGTTGTTGAAATGTCTGTGAAGGGCTTCATCAAAGAAAGTGGTGGAGTTTTTGAACCCCTGTGGGAGTCTAGTCCAAGTTAGTTGAAAAGACGTTCTGGTTTCTGGGTCTACCTACTCGAAAGCAAACAGCAACTGACTATCTTTATGCAGAGGCAAGCAAAAGAAAGCATCTTTTAAGTACAGAACAGTATACCATTTACACTCGGCCACAGCAAAGAGGTTATTGGGGGTCCAGCATGCTGGGGCTCAGAGCTCATTTGAATAGAGCAGAGAGCCTGAGAACAGCTTTAACAGAACTTATATACTTTTCTTGGAGAGGGCAGAAAGGGAAATTTATTGATGGGTCAGGGCGAGTGTGCGGTTTGCGTGCACCCGGGTGAGGGAGTATATTCTGCAGTTTGGCATTTGGGGACAGCACATTCTGGGAACAAAATTAGCAAACAGTTCTCAAAATTTTAACAGTGGTTTGTTAAGCATACAGAAAAACAGGAAGTGACAAGTGCCTATTTAATTAACCTTTCACCTAAGCAAAATGGAAAGTGAGCATGGATTACTAAAAACAACCATGTCCAGGTTGCCTAATGCTCTCAAATGTCAATCCTATTGGAGGCAACATATGTCTTTCTTCCTAAGATTATATATTTAACCTCAACCATGTTGAAAATGTCTAACCCTGTTTCATTATACTTTGCCTGATTTCCTAATGTCTCTATTCATATCTGCTTTCCTACATATTTTCCCCAGTTCATCATTGTGACTGACTCTTCATATGTGCTCATATTTACGTTCACTATCTACCCAAAACCCTATTGCTAATGAAACTTTTGTCCAAATCCTATATTCACTCTTTTTTCTGAACCTACTGACTACCTTCCAAATCCTGCCGACTATTCCTTTTTGACTTAATGTTCTCTAGGACATTTAATCATCCAAGGTACAAGGTCCTCTGCCATTGCACATCGATTTATCTGAGATATCTGTGCAGAACATAATTCAAAGCTAAGTATCTCACTAAAGGGCCCAATGCCCTTCTGGGCTTCAAATCGTACCTAGATTTCAGGTTTCATACTTATATTTCACCTATATATTCTTGTGAATATCGCAGGTTCCCAATACCATTATTCATCCCGCAGAATGTTTCCTAACCCAAATAGAATATGTTATTAACCCTATCCATACACTGTTCCCTCAATCTAACTTCACAAAAGAGCAGGGACAGAGTTGGTCTTACAATACACGAATGTAGGGGATCTTCCACCTGTTGAGAATCTCAAAGTTTGATGCAGAAATGATCCCTAGAGAAGATGTAGCAGCTATGAAGAACCTGAGAGAGCAAAAGTCATCTTCCATGGCAAACCACCTCTTCAGGATGCAGTGATGTGTCTGAATCAGCCTCTCTCCTACTGATATAAAGAAGATGGACCAAACCAACCCTGTGTGGAGAGCTTCTCCTGGGTATCTATGGTTGATATACCATTCTAACTTCTGAAAGTGTCACAGTAAGTAGGGGCAGCCTCCATCTCAAGGGACCCTTGGAAAGAAGTGTTAGGACAAAGTGGTTGCCAAGGCAGTGACCTCAGTCCCTTCCTGTTGGAATTGACCTACCTCACTTCTTTGGTGATGTAACTCTCTGAACTTGGGATCCAGGAAGCCAGGCACTCAGAGCCAGTCCCAGTCCCATTCCCAGTGGACTTACTTGTTTGGATTTACCAAGGAGAGAGTCTGTCTCTCTTGGTACCTAATGGTTTGAGGATGACAAAATGCAAGTAGAGCTCTGAAGATGGGCCTTTAATGAGAAAGCAGGTAGTGGTCAGCACAGGCTCCATACAACTTCACAGAGATGGACAAGGAGACCAGACCTGAGACAGGACAGGCCATTTTGGGGGAACATAGTATGGCCCACCAGTCAGAGGACACTCTGGATAGTCACAGACTTACTTGGGGGAAGGAGGTGACTTTTTGAGTGTGGGTGTGAGTTTGTGGTTTTGTCTCATGTTCTGAGAATAGGTAGGAAAGGCGGTTTGTTTGGTTTAGAGTGGACTGTTTCTAGAAAGTCCTTTGACAAGGCGAGTGTGTTTCTGTCTATGTATTCCACTGTGTCCTTGGTTGTACACATTAGAAAACAGAATGGATTAATGGATGTATCCTGTCTAGTAGAAAGCTTCCCAGCATTCATCCTGCCCATTTTAGGAAAGGACTGCTGGTTGCTTTTCGATGGGCAACACCTACTATCTTCCTAAGTTACTGTTTTCTTTCTGAATTCTGGCCACTCTCCAGAATAGGCTCATGGTTTTTTGTCCAAGATATGTACCACCTCCAAGCTCTGTGACATGGCCATGTACTGGATAGCTGAAGGGAATTGTAAGCATCTCAGAAAACTCAGATATCAGTGTTACCAAGAAAGTCTCAGTGGAGAAACCCTGCATTGGGATTTGCTGACTTATTGTTCTGTTACTCTGAAGTCAGGAAGGTCTTTGCCTCAGGCCACCCCTTTGTGAATTTTGAAGAAAACAGTTTTAAAATGGAAGTGAATGGGCATCTCCTGTGGCTCTTTGCTTAACTGCTTTGGAAAAGTATGTGTCTGAATCAGCCTTGTGGCTCTGTTTGAGGCTGTGGCTTAGATTATCAGCGACTGATGAATCTAAAGAAAGATCCAATGTGTGCATTCAAAACCAAAATGGCAAAAAGATCAGTCATTGAGCATGAAGTCTCTCGCCTTCCTCTGTAAGTTTCCTGACCTCCACCAAGTGAGAATAGGGATCCTTTGGGTCAAATGAGTTCTTTGAAGCGCTGCAAAGTTACTGTGGTTTCCTAATTACTCCAAATCACATAAGGAATCTATACCTGACAGTCAGTAGGCCTCAAATTGGAGAAGCAGTGCAGTATTAAAGGAAGAACTATGTGATCAATCCTGGTTCACAGGAAGGGTGTTCAGGCCATCCTGAGGTTAGGCAAATGAGGGGCAAGGGAGCTTATTTTGGACACTCTCTTGGGCTGCGCCATTCATGGAAACCTCTAGCCAAAGGGTATAATGAGTGTATATATGTAAGAAGATGAGTGCCATGTGAGAGTGTTTTGGTTTTAATTGTGGTCATTTGTGTGGCAGTTGGAAGAGATGACTGGGTCCACCTGGTCTTGAACACTGGTGTTATTCTCCTCAGAGAATGAGTTCTGAAACTGACCTCAGAGAAGTAATTGCTTTGGAAAGAGATGTGTCTTAATCAGGCTCTTGGCCCTGTGTGAGGCTGTGGCTTAGATTATCAGCAACAGACGGATCAAAAAAATGATCCCATGTGTGCATCCAAAACCAATATAGCCAAAAGAGCAGTCATTGTGAATGAAGTCTCTCACCTTCCACTGTAAGGTTCTGAAAGAATAAAAGAAATTGAAATTGAAATGTAAAGAACCAGGTTTTGTAAAGTTTCCAAGCTGCACTCAGAACCTGAAATTCCTGTGGCAGTTAAGACAATTCCTGGAACTGCCCATTAGATGTGTGTTGAAATCTTCCCTGACCACCTAGTTACTTAACAACCCCTTTCCAGAAGCCGTGCATCTCACCACGTATTCATCTCAGGGCTTCAACCAATCAGTTAAAATGTATACCCCTTCTCAGGGTTGACCAATCACCCCCTGCCCCAACTTTTCCCGCCAATGAATGTGCTAATCATGTTTTAGAGTTGTTACTTGATTTTCCCGTGGTACATGATGATTTCCTAAAGGAGGCTATGATGTATGTAAAGTCCCTGAGCTCTCTAAAGAATGTATATAAACGCTGCTCAAGTTGTTCTCGGGGCTCTTTGTTCTTTGCTCCTCTGAAGGGAGCTCTGAGCCCTAGCATTCTGGACCCCCAATAAACCCTTTGCTGATGCATGAGAAAGCCTCTTTGTTGTCTTTTCCTTTGACGTTCGCAGCACCTTTTCATCTGGAGGCCCCAGGTGAGATATCCGGCAGCGGTGGACGGAAGACCTCAAGGGACTCCTCTCGGGGTAAGTAAGGCGCCTCTTTCTGGTTTCGGGTTTCAGGCTAGGGCGTGGCAAAGTGGCTGTTGGTGAAGAGCATTAGCTCTCTCCTATGGGGTGACAGACGTGTCACAGAGCCAAGGTCACGTCCCTGAGGGACACTCCGGAGGACTAGGGAATTTAAGGAATAGTAGTTTCCTCAACTCGGTTATGTTTTGCTTCAGGATTCAATTTGCCAGCCCATCAGGTTTTGCCGGTAACTCAGTTTTGGTCATTGTTCTGAACTCATGTTGAGTTTACTGTCTGTCTTTATTGTCTAACCCATTGCCAGTTACTCAGTTCTAATCTTTGTGTTGGACTCATGTTAAACGTTTACTGTTTGTCTTTGTCTGTGTTGTGTTTGTGTCTTCACCGTCCCTGTTTGAGTAACTCCCATTATGGGACGAAGCACTTCCTCTTCTCTGTCCCTGACCCTTGATCATTGGACTGATGTCCGCTCAAGGGCCCAGAATCTTTCTTTTTCAGTAAAACACTGTACCTGGCAGACTCTCTGTGCTTCAGAATGGCCCATCCTTGAATTCGGATGTCCCCAGAAGAATCCTTCCACTTTCCTCTTATCTGAAAATTCAGAGATATTGTCATTCAGCCGGGGCCACGTGGCCAACCAGATCAACAGCCATATACCCCTTCCCCCACATTCCTATCATTCAAACTTTCTGCTCCTCTCCCTCTTCCTTCCATTCTCCCTGAGTCACAAGACTGGACACTCCACCCCCTCCTTATCGTCTACTCTCCTTCCCCAACCCCCAACACAGTTCCTGATGATCCTCCCACCGCTGACTCAGCCTCTCCACTGCTAGAGGCAATTGGGCCAGACCCAAGCCCTCCAGGGGACTTCCCCGCAGCAGCAGCAACCCCTCCTCTCCTGAAGGAAGCTGGGCAACCTAAAGGAACCCACCGGCGACGGATAATAGAGAACTCAGAAGCCCCTGTGATGCTCTCTCTCCATTCCTATGGGCCCATGAACCGACCCAACTGGGACTCCAACACCTTTGAAGGTGGGAAGCATCTGTCCACATATCTCCAGGCTCTAATAGCGGGTCTCTGAGTGGCCGCCAGAGAGCCGACCAATTTGGCCAATGTAAGAGAGATTATCCAAGGGCCTAATGAGTCTCCCTCTATGTTTCTGGAGAGAATTAAGGAAGCATATAGAAAATATACTCCTTTTGATCCTCAGGCAGATGACCAAAAGGCATTTGTTACAATGGCCTTTATTGAGCAGGCTGCCCAAGATATTAAGAGAAAGTTATAATGTCTTGATGGGTTACAAAATACGACCTTAAGAGATTTAGACAGAGAAGCTGAAATAGTATATTATAAGATATATATTATAAGTATATAGTATAAGTATATAAGTATATTATAAGAGAGAAACTGAGGAGGAGAGGGAACAGAGGAGAGAGAAGGAAAGGGAACAAAAGGAGGATGAAAGGAGCAAAAGGCAGACAAAAGCATTGGCTAAGGTTTTCTTCACAGCAGCAAATACGCCAGAAATTAAAAAGCAGGGAGTCAGAAAGGGATACTTGGGCCCACGCCAAAGGCTGTCCCTGGCCTCAGATCAATGTACCTACTGTAGAGAAAAAGAACACTGAGTCAAAGAGTGCCCCAAAAAGAAGAAGCCACGGCAGCCCGCCATGCTGACTCTAGAAGAGGACTTGGAATGTCAGGGCTCGGATCCCCTGCCCAAGCTCAGGGTAACATTTGAAGTGGAGGGTACACCAGTGAACTTTGAAGTGGATACAGGAGCAGTATACTCAGCCCTTAAGGCTTCAATGGGCCCCATATCAAATAAATGGTCCCTAGTTCAAGGGGCTAATGGCACTACATATCGGGCTTGGACAACTAAGAGGATTATGGAAGTAGGAAAATGAAAAGTCCACCACTCTTTCCTAGTAATCCAAGAATGCCCAGCCCCATTGATGCACAGGGATCTGCTTACCAAACTCGGGGATAGAGTAACTTTTAACCCTGATGGTCCCCAAGTGGATGTTCTAAAGCCTTCAGTAAAAACTCCCATAGTCAGAGAATTGACTATGTCTGTAGAAGATGAACATCAACACTTCGTGCCCCCTAGGACTGATCAAAGAGGCAAACTACAACAGAAATGGATAAAAGATTATCCTAATGCCTGGGCAGAAACTGCTGGGTTAGGTCTAGCCGTAAAACAACCTCCAATAGTAGTAGAATTAAAAGCCTCGGCCTCTCCAATCAGTGTTAAACAATATCCTCTAAGCAAAGAAGCTAAGGATGGGATAAGTCCCCATATTCAGAAATAATTGGCCATTGGGGTCCTAAGGCCCTGTCAATCAGCCTGGAATACCCCCCTGCTACCAGTAAGAAAGCCAGGAACTAGGGACTACAGTCCTGTTCAAGACCTAAGAGAGATCAACAACAGAGTTCAGGACATTCACCCCACAGTACCCAATCCATATAATTTGCTTAGCACTCTGAATCTGGAGCGGGAATGGTACACTGTGCTGGACTTAAAAGATGCTTACTTCTGCTTGCCGCTACATAAGGACAGTCAGTTGCTGTTTGCTTTCGAGTGGATAGACCCAGAAACTGGAACATCTGGCCAACTAACCTAGACTAGACTCCCACAGGGGTTCAAACCCCCCCACACTCTCTTTGATGAAGCCCTCCACAGGGACATAAACGACTTCAGAACTGCACACCCCAAAGTCACCCTACTCCAATATGTGGATGATCTGCTACTGGCAGCGGACACCAAGGAGAACTATAAGTCTGGGACCCAAGCACTATTATACGAGCTTGCTCGGCTTGGATATAGGGCTTCTGCCAAAAGGCCCAAATTTGTCAGCAAGAAGTAATCTTCCTGGGTTATTCTCTTAGGGGTGGCAAATGATGGCTCACTGAGAACAGAAAACAAACCATTGTGCAGATACCACCCCCATCTAATAAGAGACAACTCAGAGAGTTTCTTGGGACTGCTGCCTTTTGCAGGTGATGGATTCCTGGGTTCACCTCTCTGGCTGCCCCTTTATACCCGCTGATAAAGTGGAATGCCCAATTCCAATGGACCCCTGAGCACCAACAAGCTTTTGATAATGTCAAAAAAAGTGCTGCTATCTGCTCCGGCCTTAGCACTCCCAGATATAGATAAACCCTTCACTCTCTACATCGAGGAAAAGAAAGGAATAGCACGGGGAGTGTTCACTTAGAATTTGGGACTTTGGAAAAGGCCGGTAGCATTCTTATCAAAAAAACTGGACCCAGTGGCTACTGGGTGGTCCCGTTGCTTAAGAGCTATAGCAGTGGCAGCGCTTCTAATAAAAGATGCTCATTAATGAACGTTGGGACAGAAGCTATCCATGATAGCCCCCCATGCCCTGGAGAGCATCATCTGTCAACCTCCAGAGAGGTGGCTATCAAACTCCAGAATAAACCACTACCAGAGCCTCTGGATTAGCAAAGACAGAATAACTCTTGGACCTTCAGCTCCACTCAACCTGGCTGCCAGAAGAATCATCAGGACCTGTCGCTCATGAGTGTCAACACATACTGCAGAGGAAACCAGTATAGGACGAGACTTGAAAAATCCAGCCACTGCCTCACCCTGAAGTCGTATGGTTTACGAAAGAGAGCAGCTTCCTCCAAGATGGTATGTGGCGGGCTGGAGCAGCAGTAGTTAGCAAAACTAATGTCATCTGATCCTCTGGTCTCCCAGAAGAGACATAAGTCCAAAAGGCAGAACTGATTGCCCTTAGGAAAGCATTGGAACTAGCAACAGGCAAAAGGGCCACCATATACACTGATAGCAGCTATGCATTTGGCAATGCTAATGTGCACAGGGCTATTTACCAGCAAAGGGGGATATTAACCTCCACTGGGAAAAAAAATAAAGAACAAAGTTGAGATTCTCCACCTTCTCTCAGCAGGGCAGGGCACTAAGGAACTAGCTATAGTGCACTGTCCAGGGCACCAGAAGGGAAACGACCTCGTTGCAGTTAAAAACAGAAGGGCAGATGAGGAAGCTTAATTGGCAGCCCTAAACGGAGTGACTCTGTTAACTTTTTCCACACCAGGGAGATAAACATTCAGGAGACTTGGCCACACTGGAACATTCAGGCAACTTATCATGTGAGGAGACAGATACAGAACTCTGGGACCCTACAGAGCCAAGTTTAAAATTTCAAAAAGCCCACCTTTATGTCAAAGACGTACACTAGCTCACCCACTTAAGCTCAAAGAAGTTATAGGCTCTCTTAAAGGACCGAAGAAAGGATTTATTAATGACTGATTCACAGAGGAAAGAAATAGCTTAGCAGGTGACTAGAGCTTGTCAAGTCTGCCAATTAGTTAATGCTTACCCATCCAAGCTTCCTGCAGGGAAGCGCTTACGAGGAACCAGACCAGGACAATTCTGGGAAGTGGACTTTTCCTGAAATTAAGCCAGGAAGGTATGGACTTAAATATCCCCTAGTCTTTGTAGATACTCTTTCATGATTGGTTGAAGCCTTCCCCATGAAGAAAGAAACGGCTCAGACGGTGCTCAAAAAGATTCTAGATGACATTTTTCCAAGGTTCGGCCTGCCTAAGGTAATAGGGTCCAATAATGGACCGGCATTCGTTGCCCAGGTAAGTCAGGGATTCACCAGGACCCTGAAGATTAATTGGAAGTTACATTGTGCTTATAGACCCCAGAGCTCTGGACAGGTAGAAAGGATGATTAGAACCATCAAAGAGACTTTAAAGAAATTAAGCTTGGAGACCGGCATAAAAAATTGGACTATGCTCCTACCTTAAGCACTGTTTCGTGCAAGAAGTACACCCTCTTCCTCTTTGTGTAAACTCACCACTTATAAAATTCTCTATGGTGCCCCTCCTCCAGTAAGGGACCTAACCCCAACTCTGAGACTTAATTATCCCTTTCACACCCCCTTGCTTGACAGACTTAAAGCCCATGAACAAACACAGCACCCAGCAATACCTGTGGAAACAGTTGGCCACTGCTTATCAGCCTGGAGACGAGGGAACCCCACATCGATATCAAGTGGGAGTCTTCGTCTATGTGAGACGGCATCAGGTATCATCCCTGGATCGCCGCTGGAAAGGACCATACCAGGTGCTGCTTATAACACCTACAGTGGTGAAAGTGGATGGAATCACTTCCTGGATCCGTGCCACCCATTTCAAGCCTGCGCCCTGTCCAGCATCCGGCTGGAAACTGGAACAGACTGGTAACCCTCTCAAGTTGCGTGTCCGTCGTGTGGGTAGGGCTATGGATTCTTCCCCTGACCACCAGCAGTCCTAATCACCATCAGCCTGTTCAGCAACAATGGCAGCTATCAATCCTACTGGGCAAATAGTGTGGTCTATTTCACATACAGCCCTCTTATGGACTTGGTGGCCATCTCTCTACCTGGACATTTGTCAGCTTGCCATAGGCCTCTCTGACTAGGATCTCCCTGACATAGAGGACTCCACACAGATCCCACTCAAACCCAAACCAGGGCAACATAGACCACCTTACCCCATGAATTATGGATATCATCTTCCCCAGCTCAGGTGTAAACTAGCCAGTCTTGATTTTTATGTGTGCCCAGCTGATTTCTGAAGTCGCAAACAGGCCCAAACCTGTGGAGGACCCAGTGACATTTATTTTAGATCTTGGGGTTGTGAACAAACGGGAGCTACATGGTTGAACCCAAACTCCCCAGACAGTATCATTCAGGTAGGAAAAATTGACACCTGGATTGATCCCAAGAAATGTGCCGCTAGCCAAGTTGTGTCAAAAACTCGCTGTGGAATGAATAGTCTATGTTACCCCCTCAATATAACTTTCACTTCCAAAGGAAGGGGCTACCTCAGAACAACATGGTCTATGGAAAATACGTGGGAAATGAGATTCTATATTTATGGCCCTCGTTATGACGTTGGTCACTGGTTCACCATCCTGATTAAAAAGGAAGAAAATCCCACAGCAATAGGGCCCAATCCCCTCAAGCCAGGAATTAAGCCTCCAAAACCTCCCATGCCTAGATCTACCAGAACCCCTCTACCATCTCATACTTCCCAGTTTCCATCTTTGCCTACTTCCCCAGTCCAGAGTACAGTTGACTCCTGCCCCTGGGAACTAATTAAAGGAACCTTAATTGTACTGAACTCCACACAGTCAGAACTCCTTGCATTTCAACCCATGTATTTGACAGCTTTGTAAATTATTGTGTAATGGTGCAGATACTCCCCAGGGTTCTTTATTATGATGCAGAATCATTTTAAGGTCTACTAGGGGGACAAACAACCTGATTTTGCTGTCATCCAGTGTCCCTTACTCTAGCCATCCTATTGAGGATAGGAGCTGCTGCAGGAGTGGGTACGGGAACAGCTGCTATCATCCATGGGTCACAACAAATGGCCTGATTAGAAACAGCAATAGATCAAGACTGGAAGACATTAGAGACCTCCATCACAGTGCTGTAGGAATCCTTAAACTCTCTCTCTCTGAAGTTGTTTTACAGAACAGGCGAGGATTAGACCTCCTCTTCATGAGGGAGCAGGGCCTCTGTGCTGCACTGAGAGAAGAATGTTGTTTTTATGCTGACCATACTGGAGTTGTAAGAGAATCCATGAGTAAATTGAGAAAATGCCTTGAAGAGCACCAGAGAGAAAGGGAGATTCAACAAGGGTGGTTTGAGTCATGGTTTACCAAGTCCCCCTCGTTAACTACACTCCTATCAGGCTTATCTTGACCCCTGATCATCCTTATGGTGTTGCTAACTGTGGGACCTTGTTTGCTTAACCGCTTAGTTTCCTTTCTCCAGGCTCAAATTGGGCAGGAAAAACTCATGGTAATCAGACAGAAATACGCTCCACTGGCAGAAATAGAGTGTGAGACCCCGCAATAATTATGATTCATTACTTTTAAGATTAAATGTAGTAAGAAAAAGGAGTGGGAAATGAAAGAATAAAAGAAATTAAAATTGAAACATAAAGAACCAGGTTTTGTAAAGTTTCCAAGCTGCACTCAGAACCTGAAATTCCTGTGGCAGTTAAGACAATTCCCGGAACTGCCAATTAGATGTGTGTTGAAATCTTCCCTGACCACCTAGTTACTAAACAACCCCTTCCCAGAAACCGTGCAGCTCATCACGTATACATCTCAGGGCTTCAACCAATCAGTTTAAACGTATACCCCTTCTCAGGGCTAACCAATCACCCCCTGTCCGACCTCTTCCTGCCAATGAATGTGCTAATCATGTTTTTGGGTTGTTATTTGATTTTCCCGTGGTATGTTGATTTGCTAAAGGAGGCTATGATGTATGCAAAGTCCCTGCCCTCTCTAAAGAATGTAAATAAACTCTGCTCAAGTTGTTTTTGGGACTCTTTGTTCTTTGCTCCTCTGAAGTTAGCTCTGAGCCGCAGCATGCTGGACGCCCAATAAACCTTTTGCTGTGGCATGAGACAGTCTCTTGGTGGTCTTTTCCCCCGACTTTTGACCGACCTTTTTACCTATGAAGGACCTGAGAGAGCAAAAGTCAAATCCATGTCAACTTCCATGTCAAACATCCTGGTCAGAATGAAGGAATGTGTCTGAATCAGCCTCTCTCTTCTTAATGTAGATTAAATGGACCAAACCAGGCCTGTGTACAGAGCTGTTCCCGGATGCCTATGGTTGATATACCATTCTAACTTGTGAAAGTGTCACAGGAAGTAGGGGCAGCCTCCATCTCATGGGACCATTGGAAGCAACTGTTAGGACAAAGTGGTTTTCCATCGCAGTGAACTCATTCAGTTCCTGAACGAAGTGACCTACAACACTTCCTTGGTGATGGAACTCTCTGAACTTGGGATCCTGGAAGCCATGCACCCAGAGCAAGTCTTAGTTTCAGTCCCAGTGGTCTCAATTGTTTGAATTTACCAAAGACAGAGTCAGTGTTTCTTGGTACCTACTTATGTGATGATGACCAAATTTCAGGAGAGCTCTGAAGAGCGGCTTTTTCTGAGAAAGCAGGTAGTGGCTCAACCATGGCTCCTGACAACTTCAAAAAGTTTGCAAAGAAGACCAGATCTGAGATAGGACAGGCCATTTCGTGGGAACATAGTATGGCCCACCAGTCAGAGGACACTCAGGATAGTCACAGTCATACTTGGGGGAAGGAGGTGCCGTTGTGGGTGTCGGTGTGAGATTGTGGTTTTGTCTCATGTAGGTTTGGACTGGAAAGTTTCTAGAAAGTCGTTTGACAACACGAGTGTTTCTATGTCTGTGTATCCCACTGTATCCGTGGTTGTAGACATTTGAAATGCGAATGCATCAATAGTTGTGTCCTGTCTAGTATAAAGCTCCCCAGCATTCTTCCCACCCAATTTAAGAATGGAGTGCGGCTTGCCTAATGGAAGGTGAACAGCTACTATCTTCCTAAGTTCCTCTTTTCTTCCTGAATATTGGCCACTCTCCAGAGTATCCTCATGGTTTTGTTTCCAAGATATGTACCACGTCCAAGCTCTGTTACATGGCCATGTACTGGATAGCTGAAGGGAATGGGAGCATCTCAGAAAACTCAGATATCAGTGTGACCAGTAAACTCTCAGTGGAGAAACCCTGCTTTGGGCCATTTGCTTACTTATGTTTCTATTTCCCTGAATGTCAGGAAGGTCTTTGCCTCAGGGAAACCCTTTGTGAAGCCTGAAGAAAACAGTTTTCAAATGGAAATGAATGGGCATCACCTGTGGCTCTTTGCTTAATTGCTTTGGAAAGGGATGTGTCTGGAACAGCCACTTGGCCCGGTGTGGTGGCAGTGGCTTAGATTCTCAGCACCTGATGGATCTAAAGAAAGTTTCCAAGTGTGCATCCAAAACCAAAATGGCCAAAAGAGCAGTCATTGTGGATGAAGTCTCTCACTTTCCTCTGTAAGCTTCCTGAGCTAAATCAAGTGAGAATAGGGATCATTTGGGTCAAATCATTTCTTCAAATCCCTGCAGAGGCTAGCCGATAGGGGCTTGGGTTTTCTATGATACCAATTCACATAAAGAATCTATACCAGACAGTCATTAGTCCTCAAATTGGAGAAGCAGATCAGATATAGGGCAGGCCTATTTGATCACTCTTGGTTCACAGCAAGGGTGTCCAGGCCACCCTGACTTTAGGCAAATGAGGGACAAGGGTGCTTATTTTGAACAGTGTATTGGGCTGTGCCCTTCATAGAAACCTTCAGCCAGAGTTTATGATGAATGTCTATGTGGAAGAAGATGAGGAGCATGTGGGAGTGTTTTAGTTTTAATTGTGGTCATTTGTGTGGTGGTTGTAAGAGATGCCTGGGTCCACCTGGGCTTGAACTTTGGTGTGATTCTTCTTAGAGAATGCGTTATGGAACTGACTTCAGAGAAGTATTGCCATGAATTGTGTTGGGATTTTAGGAGGCCACACATGAGAGTCGCCCTTGGACACTGAGATCTAAGCCCAGACTGGCTTTCCACAGAGCGCTGGGAATCTCAGCCAGGATATCACATGATTTTATTCTGAAAGACTTGGAAGCCATAGTTGAGAGTCAAAACACACATGGACCTTACATTGTAGACCTCAATGGGGCTGGCTTCATTTGACCTTTTGGCCAGTCTTTGGGAACCCTTGCCTGTAAGAGTTCTCTAGATTATTCATTGAAATGTGCTTCCTCTAAATTTAATGGTTTCTTAATGAATTGAAACCCACAGTTTCTCCAACTTCATCTTTGAAAATGGCTAGATAAATACCATGAAATTTTTGAACTTCCCATGGCCACCTGCCACTGGAGAACCTTTGGATGTACAGTTGCTGATCCTGAGTGTACCAGACAGTGCCTTGATTGACTGGGTTTTATGAAAATGGTGTAGAACAGAGATGCCAGTATGTTCGGGCCTGCTGAGTAGTGGGCCAAAAGCTGTTGTGTGCAGGTGTGTGATAAAACATCTGTGGTCCGGACATGTGATTCTGCCATTGACATCCAAATGACTTGTGGCTGACATGTTACAGACAGGAATCACTTATATGTCTGAAACCTCTCCATAAAAGGCATTTTGTTATATGGAGACGTTTCAGGGCAATGTTCAGAATCAGGTTGCTATGGTCAAAGGGTCAAGCTTTGTGGGATAGAAGCCTGGTTGGTGCATTCTCCTGCAGACCCGGACCCACCACACGTGACAGGACTCCCTCCAGCACTGTGTACCAGTTGAACTCATTGTATTTCATGAAGCAAATACCAAACTCCCAGTGCAGTAGAAAGAAACACCATGAAAATTGGAGGATGACCAAATGGCTTCACAATCCTCATGCGGAGACACTTAGCTTTCAGTGGCCACAGTTTACCTACAGAGAGAAGTCAGCACTGCTGCCTCATGTTCTTTGAAAAAATTGAAACAATGTTTTCCAGGTCTCATAGATGTAGACCCAGCTTTGATGGTCTCATTTGAATGGAAGCTAAAGCTTCTGACAACAACATATATGTCGAGTGCGCATTGTCAAAGGCATTTTCTCAAGAAGTCTTTAGTCCGGCAGAGCTCCAGGTTTGTGTAGTGTTTACCTTTTAGACCAGGTCGCAAGAAAAGACCACTGACTCCAATTAAAATCAGATTAAAGCAAGCTTATTATTTCCACCACCCTGGCTGCCTCTCCCTCCCAAAACGTCGGGAACAGAAGAGCAGCCCAGCTTTATAGCCCAGAAAGTTACACAAAAGTGGGGTTAAAAATAACAGAATTCTGACAAGCATCACACTAATGGTAGTTTACATTTTTGTTTGCTGGCCCCAACATCAGAATTTATGAGGACCATTAGAGCCTCAGAGAGTGTCGTCTGGCCAAGGAAGGCCAATATTTATGAGGTGTCAACAAAGTTTCAGAGAGGGCTGTTATCTGGTCAGATAGCCAGGCATGGGTGAGTTCAAGGCACGGGCAGGCATTCCAAGCAGGTTCAGATATTGCTGTAATTTATAGTTAAGCCAAAATTATCTTTTCACGGCTTTGTGGCAAGATGGCTCCCAATTTTAATAAAAGATAAGGTTGGGTCAATCATTCCCCCCTTTTCTAATGTGTTCCTTTCATATATTTGATTGGGTAGGAAGAGCACTGTGGGAATTTTAATCCCTCAGGTAATAGTCTCCTGATTTTTTGAACTCACCCAAAAACACGTCTCCCTAATTTTACCTGACTTAATTAATTACTTATATTGATATTCTATTTATTTTTGTCTCCATTGTTGTAAGAAGAGAGGCGTCACTCATTTAAACTTCTTCTGAGCTGAGAGAGGGTGACGTGAGGGGGCACCGCCTGAGGGACATTAGTCGCCTTTTAGAAGTCAGTTAGGTTTGAAGTCTGGATTGGGAAGAACAGGTAGTAAAGTCATCTGGGGATGGGTTCTTCTATGAGAGAAACAAAAAAACATGAGTACTTAATAAATGTTGCAGCAGCTGGAACATGTCACTGTATAGAAGTTTCCTCACCAGTCTTAAATATCCCCAGTTATCAGGACTGTCAACATAATATTTAACTTTTAGTGTTACATTTGTCCCTCCCCATAAGATTCAGTTTAATAATTTAATGTCATCTGATCTTGCAAAATACTTTTACTAGTATGACCTCTGTGTCTAATAGAGAAACCTTTAATTCTCTTACTCATTGCTGCATAGTCATACTAACAAATACCAAGACTATGTGTTTAGGTTAAGAATATCTGTAGGCCTTTAACTAAAAACTTCTGCCTCTGGCAGATAATCTTGATAGCCTCTTTTTATAGTTATCAGGCATTCCTGTCTGAGAATCCTTCTTTGTAGCCTTTAGTCTTACTTATTTTGGGAGGCTAACATAAAGTGTATACCTTAAAATATTATTATTACTATTATTATATAAAATGCCCAGGAATGGCTGTAATTTGTTTTTAACTGTCTTTTCTAAGTGTTTAAGATGAAGCAGTCAAACTGACTTTTGTTTCTATCTATTCTGAACAGTCAGCTGAGATTTTATGGGAGTCATTCCTGGGGAAACTTGAGAGCAGCTTCTCAGTTCTGCTAGTGCCATTTGCGCTAGGTGGGTCCAGGTCTTGTTTGACCAGGTGGCTTCCCTCGGAAGCATCAGGGATGTCTCCCTTCTCTGATGACTCTCCTCTTCGTAGCAAATGCACTGATTGGCTTTCTGTTCTCCAGTGGTCTCATTAATCTCCCTGATCAGGAAGTTATGTGGTTCAGAGTTGCAAAGCTCTTTAGAGAAGTCCGCTGTTCCCTGGATACAGACTGACTCAGAGGGCAAGAGCCAAATATTGGTTTTCTTGTCCCTTTTCATATAACTTTAATTTTAAATCCTAATCTTAAACATCCATCAAATAAATTTTAACAGACTTATATTAAGAGTACTGGGCTTTAATGTCTATAATTTAAAATTATTTATCTTTTTATTATTTGGGATCTGTATTATTCTGTCTGTCTTGTAGGTGATGGCTAATTATCTTAAATTAACCAATGTTGTGTTCTTAAAGCAACACTTCTGTAAAACACTAACAGGGAATCTTTATATCACCCATAAGGAAATTACAAAATAAAATTAACAACAGTAAACAAACTTAGTTCGTGTAATAGCTACCCTAAAATTTTTGGCTGAGTTATACATTATATCCTCTGTTTGAGATGCTAGTAATGTTGACAGGAAAAAAAAAAACTTTTGAAAATATCTTTAAATGAAATAACATCTGACCTACTGCTTTCTTAGTCATTCTCACATAATAAGATGGGACACAGAGCCTTATCTCAGGTAAGGAAGGGCTCTTTATTAATCTTAAGTGTTTTAATTCTAAAGCTAATCTTTGTTTTTTAAATATCATTTTACAAAGTTTACATAAATTGTTTGAGGTCACATGAACATTAGCTAACACCATATGATATAGCATTTAAAACATGAATTAAAAAAAGGCTGAAAGTTTTTAACCTTTACATAGATTAGGCTCTCATTAACTTAAAATACATTTAAATTGTTCCCCAATATAAAAAGTAACATAAAAGTTTACATATCTTATTGACAACAGGTAAATAAATCCATATATATATATATATATATATATATATATATATATATATATATATTTACCATACAACTTCAGAACACCAGCTTGATATAATGCTCTTTTAAAGTTTCTACCTTACAGACTTGTACACCTGGAAGATATGAGCACATTAATAGCATCACAATTGCATTGATTTTTCTACATTAACCAAGTTTAGCTTTTAAAGAAATGGCAGTACAGTGCTCTAAAATAACAGTTCTTATTTAATCAGTTGTTTAATTTTTATGGTTGCTTGCTCTAGAAAAATAAAACTTAATAACCACAATGTTATGGGTAAACTTATGTTTTAAGAAATTTTTGTCTCTTTAACACATGACTGATTTTTACAATCTTATACAGACTTTAGGACAAACTTATACAGACCTTAGTAAATCAATCAGATATCTAACAAAAGTACTCATGAATGAGTAATCCCATATCAAATTTACTTTACTTATTTATCAAAATATTAGACAAATGTATTGAACAGTGTACCATTTTTTGTTGAAGAAAAAGTCCTAGAACCAAGGCATATTAGACCTTTTGTCGGCATTAATATTTTATTAGATTTTTGAACACCTAGAAAAACTTGTAAGGTTAAATTTAAAGACATTTATTTTTATCTGTTTATCCAATTTAAATTGTACCAATTAAATCACTTGAATTAAAGATCTTTGGATCCACGTTTTAAAATTTGTTTTTATGAGTGCTTTTTTTATGAGTGCTCCTTATATGTGTTAATTTGTATAACATATATATGATATAGGGATATATGTATATATAGACATACAACACATAACAAAAGTGTGCACACATAATAATAGTAAAGGCCTTGTAGCTTTTTGCAGTTGAAATCTCCATTGCAATGTTTCAAAAACTCCACTGTTGGTCAAAGATAGAGCTGATCAGAAAAACATTAACCTAGGTCTGTAGGATCAAATTCATGAGCTCAAAAAAAGAATACAGAATCTAAGGAAAAAAATAAGAGTCCTAGAAAAAATGACTGCCCAGTAATTAATAAATACCATACAATTTACCTTTTTTCCTGCCTTAGGCCTCAGATCAGTCTCCTACTGAGCTTGCAGGCTTCTTTCATTTGCATTTCAACAAAAGTCCTGGCTGAGGTCTGAAAGGAGCAGGGAAAAACTGCTATTCTGAGCAGACACCTCAGGCCTAAGGCATTTTAACCATAATTTTGAGGTTCGGATGTTGAAAATTATGATACAATTTTAAGATGAAATTCACAAAATTTTATATCTTTACATCTTGTTTTGTCAACAGATACCATACTATGATTTACTATCCTTGTCCAAATTAATGCACTGGTACACACTGTGATATTTTCTCAGTCTACCCAATTCAAAATTAGTGACAAATAAAACTGAATATTTGGGAAGTTACTTGCCAACTTGGAAGTAGAGTGCTTTAGTTTTCCATCCTAAGTATTTAAGTTATCTGGCATGAATTATCTGAAATCATAAACTAAACAATTACCTAAACCCGACTTTTAACTGCAAGATTGAGCAATGCTACAAAAACCCATCCAGATACCAGATTGTTACAATAAAACATCATCATTTAGACACACATTGAACTAATATCATTCCCAAGAAACAATTTATAATATCAGCACATTATTGCACATGTCTTAAAGGGCCAGAAACAAAGACACAAGACAGACAGAAAGGAGCTCCAGACTATGGCTGACAGACAGAAGCCTTAAAAACAGAGTAGATAAGAGAAAAATTTCCTACACCAGTGGCAGGATAGATGTCCTCACAAGGGGATCAGATGTTTTCACAGAGGGCAACCTGAAATGTAATATCAAGGGTTTCCATGGTGACTTTACTTCATTTAGTGTCCCCTTTTTCTTTTTCTTTTTTTTAAGAAGACAGAGGTGGCATAATCCTTACAGTGCAGGGAACGAAGGAAGGAATTCCTTGAAGCAGCAGGGCTTTGGTAGATGCTGGGAGTCCGTCAGTCCCTCCTTTTACTTATGGGACTAGCTCCTCTGGTTTGGTCCCACCCCAATCTCGCTCCATCTCCTAACATTTCAGTAGTCAGCTCTCAAAAAGTTCCAGGGTCGGGGGGTTATCAAAATTTGTAACTTAAATTTCGGTTTCTGACCTTGAAGCGAATTAATACCTATTTAATAATGAGGACAGGGTTTGAGAAAAATAAAAAGGGAGGTTTGCTGCTTTGCTAACAAAGCAGAAACACAGGGGACTCTGCCCAAAGGTTGTGACTCTCTTGAACTGGAGCAATAAGGGGTTTTAAAGGAGTTTCCATTGTTAACCTGGGAGATACTCTGTTCCTTGGGGGCCAGCAGGCATTGCCCTCTGCAGTGGGTGAGTTCCAGGCTGTCAGCTAGGGGCTTTTCTCATCCTGCTTAACAAAGGGGGGTAAACTTCATCACAGTTTTTTAGAACACAGTCCAAAGGGTGTAAGGCTTACTTGCTTTATTACCCATTTTTATGTCCAATATCCTTAAGTTTTTACCACAGAAATCAAACAACAAAATGCACAAAAACAAACAAACAAAAAACATATAGAACACAAAACAAAACACAAAGAAACAGAAACCTGGTGAAGATACAGAAAAACTGAGGAGCAATGAAATGTCTTGCTGAAGCTCCGGGGTAGGAGCTCCTGCGTGCCCGGCTGCACCTTTCTACCCTTTCAGAGAAATTCCATACAGAACAGAACAGAGGACAGAACAATTCTTGTTACTGTCCTGGACAGGAGTACATGTGAGCCTCCCCAGGCCACCTCTCTGTAATCAGAAGACATCTCCCTTAACCAGATATCAGATGTTATAAAGGCACCACCTACCAATGGAGGCCTCCTCCACCAGGTGCTTGCTAATAGTTTTAGTGTGATGGTTCACTGCAGTGCTCCCTGGACCGAAGGCTCACTCCAAGGCTTTGGAACTTGGCTCTCCAGCCCTGAGCCCTGGAGGAAAGGCCAGTGTCAGAATTTCCAGCAGTCTGGTCTTGTGATCTGGTCACGTCATCTCGCTGGGGAACTCCAAAATGTTAGACCAGGATGCAAGAAAAGACCACTGACTCCAATTAAAATCAAATTAAGGCAAGCTTATTAGTTCAACCGGCTAGGCTGACTCTCCTTCTCAAAACGGCGGGAAAAAGACAGCATCCCCACCTTTCCTACACCCCAGCTTTATAGCCCAAAAAGTTACACAAAGAGGGAGTATCAGAAAACAGAACTTTGACAAGCATCACACTAACTGTAGTTAACATTTTTTATTTGCTGGCCCCAGCATCAGAAATTATGAGGACCATTAGAGCCTCAGAGAGGGTCGTTGTCTGGCCAGGGAAGGCCAATATTTATGAGGTGTCAGTAAGGTTTCAGAGAGGGCTGTGATCTGGTCAGTAAGACAGGCATGGGAGAGTTCAAGGCATGGGCAGGCATTCCAAGCAGGTTCAGAATTTGCAGTAATTTATAGTAAAGCAAAAATTATCTTTCCATGGCTTTAAGGCAAGATGGCTCCCAATATTAATGAAAGATCAGGTTGAGTGATCACCCCTGTCCCTTCCTTTTGGAAACTCCTCTACCACCTCCAAGGTTGTGAACTCCTGATCATTTTCCATTCCAGATAAGTATTCACAGAATTTCTAACTCTTATCCTCTAATTGTGTCTTACTTGGGGCAAAGGTAATGTCAAAGCATTGTTCTGGATGAGAGTGGGAAGATTATTGTATATCACATATTTGCATACACATTGGATTCATTTTCCAATTTTCCATTTGAAATACTGAATTCTTGACATTAACCCATACCCTACTAGACTCTGACTAATAATCCTAATATGATGGTGAAACATAACCCAAGCAGAATAGAAATACAAGCCGTTCAGAGGAGGCATGGTGTGTAGTTGGAATTGCCTTTTGCATTATATAGTATAGGAGCTATAAATCTAGTCAATTTTTTGTTGAAATAATTCTACATGTGTTTTTAAAGTTAACAAATATGGGAATCCTGTCTCCCTTTCTCTGTAGCACACGTATTTTTATATGCACATAGAGAATCCTACCTGGTATCACACGTACATACTTGTGAGGTGGCTGAATTGGCAGATACAAATTGTGAGAAGAGATCACTACTCCTAAACGCTGTTTGAACTGAAAATTC
This sequence comes from Callospermophilus lateralis, assembly GCF_048772815.1. Taxonomy (NCBI): domain Eukaryota; kingdom Metazoa; phylum Chordata; class Mammalia; order Rodentia; family Sciuridae; genus Callospermophilus; species Callospermophilus lateralis. The sequence continues at coordinate 46,592 of NW_027515875.1, forward strand.
AACCTATGGGTGAGCTTCCTAGTTCAATAACATTATACATAAATCCATGTTCAGTAAAATGAATATTTTTGCATCTGTGGATTACATATATATATATATATATATATATATATATATATATATATATATATATATCATGATGAATTTTGATTGGCATATACATGGCTACTTTTTTTTCTTTTTGTGGTTGTTCAAAACGTTACAAAGCTCTTGACATATCATATTTGATACATTAGATTCAAGTGGGTTATGAACTCCCATTTTTACCCCAAATAAAGATTGCAGAATCACATTGGTTACATATCCACATTTTTACATAATGCCCTATTAGTTACTGTTGCATTCTGCTACCTTTCCTATACTCTGCGATCCCCCTCTTTTCCCCTCCCATCTTCTCTCTCTACCCCATCTACTGTAATTATTTTTTCTCCTTGTTTATTTTCCCATTCCCTTCACAACCTGTTATATGTAATTTTGTATAACAATGAGGGTCTCCCTCCATTAACATGCAATTTCCCTTTTCTCTCCCTTTCCCTCCCACCTCATGTCTCTGTTAATGTAAATCTTTTCTTCCTGCTCTTCCTCCCTGCTCTATTCTTAGTTGCTCTCATTATATCCAAGAAGACATTTGGTATTTGTTTTTTAGGGATTGGCTAGTTTCACTAAGCATAATCTGCTCTATTACCATCCATTTCCCTTAAAATTCCATGATTTTGTCATATTTTAGTGCTGCGTAATACTCCATGGTGTATAAATGCCACATTTTTGTTATCCATTCATCTATTGAAGGACATCTAGGTTGGGCCCACAGTGCAGCAATTGTGAATTGTACTGCTAAGAACATCGATGTGGCAGTATCCCAGAGGTATACACTATTTTAAGGTCTTCAGGAAATAGTCCGAGAAGGGCAATAGCTGGGTCAAATTGTGGTTCCATTCCAAGCTTTCCCAGGAATCTCCATACTGCTTTCCAAATTGGCCACACCAGATTGCGGGAACAGCTCTCCTCATAGGCCTGGTTTGGTCCATCTTCTCTACATTAAGAAGAGAGAGGCTTACTCAGACACAACCCTTCATCCTGAACAGGTTGTTTGCCATAGAAGATGACTTTTGGTCTTTCAGGTCTTTCATAGCTGCCTACATCTTCTCCAGGGATCAAATATGCATGGACCTTTGAGGTTCTCAGTAGGTGGCAGATCCCCTACATTGCTGTATTGCAAGACGAACCCTGTCCCTTCTCTTTTGTAAAGTTAGATTGAGGGAACAGTGTATGGTTAGGGTTAATAACATGTTCAATTTGGGTTCGGAATCATTCTGATGGATGAATAATGGTATTGGGAACCTGTGATATTTATAAAACTATAGAGGTGAAATATAAGTATGAAAACAGAAATCTAGGTAAGATTTGTAGCCCAGAAGGGAATGAGGCCCTTGATTGGGATACTTAGGTTTTAATTATGTTCTGCACGGTTGTCTCAGATAAATTGATAATCAATGGCATAGGACCTTGTACCTTGGAAGATTGATTGTAGAAGAGAACATCCACTCAAATTGGGATAGTGGGTAGGATAAGGAAGAGAGTCGGTAGGTTTAGGAAGAAGAGTGAGTATAAAATTTGGATCAAATGTTCTTTAGCAATAGGGTTTCATTTATACAGTGAATGTAAATGTCAGCACATGCGAAGAGTAAGTCACAATGATGAACTGCGGAAAATATAGGAAAGAAGATATCAATAGAGACATTACAAAATCAGGCAATTGTAAAGTGAGTGATAGGTTTAGACATTTTCAACAGGATCGAGATTGAATACATAATTTTAGGAAGAAACAAATATGTAGTCACCAATAGAAATGACATTTGAAAGCATTAGGCAAACTGGAAATGGAAGTTTTTAGTAATCCATATTCAACTTCCATTTAGGATTTGGTACAATCATAAGTGTGACCTTTGCATTTTGTGCCCAGAAAATTATTGTGATAAAATATATATGTAGTTCATGTGACATGAGTATTTTTTACACCATTTCTGTGAGCAATATTTGAAGACATATAAATTAGTATTGGGGGTACAAAGTGGTGTACCCTGTGTCTATGAATATAGAGATAATGCATGAATAGAACATACTGTAAATAAATAATATAACTGGTTACACTTTAAATAATGGATTGAATTGTTATCTGAAAATATATAAGAAATCATATATTGACATACAATCATTAATTCCAACCAGTTATATATCTAATTGTAATCTTAGGGTTATTTTTTATCATGAAGTGTGTGTGAGTTTTGCTTCAAAAGTGATTATGGATCGAAAATAATGTGTTTGGAAAGAAGTCTCATGAAATTACCAATCAAGAAATATGGAGGAATCCATGTGTTCTGAAGCAGGACGTGATTGAAAGTGAAACAAATGCCTATAAATTTGCTAAATTGTGGATGAAATATATATCCTGTGATGTGCATAAACTGATGAAATAGTATGTACCAGTGTTGAATAAAAATGAACGTCAAAATACACATCATGTACCATAGGAATCTACTTGCATTGATGTTAAACTGGGTCAGTTACTGTACAAATATTAGGATTCGCGTGCATCATTCACCGAAGTTAGTTTTCTTTTTTTTTAAATTTTTATTTATGCTTGTTCAAAACATTACATAGTTCTTGATACATCATATTTGTCACTTTGATTCAAGTGGGTTATGAACTCCCATTTGTACCCCGTATACAGATTGCAGAATCACATCAGTTACACATGCATTGATTCACATATTGCCATACTAGTGTCTGTTGTATTCTGCTGCCTTACCTATCCTCTACTATCCCCCCTCCCCTCCCCTCTCCCACCATCTTCTCTCTCTACCCCCTCTACCTTAATAAATTTCTCCCCATGTATTATTTTTCCCTTTCTTCTCTCTTCCTCTTGTATGTAATTTTGTATAACCCTGAGGGTCTCCTTCCATTTCCATGCAATATCCCTTCTCTCTCCCTTTCCCTCCCACCTCTCATCCCTGTTTTAATGTTAATCTTCTTCTCATCCTCTTCATACCTATTCTGTTCTTAGTGAATCTCCATATATCAAAGAAGACATTTGGCATTTGTTTTTAAGGGATTGGGTAGCTTCATTTAGCATAATCTGCTCTAGTGCCATCCATTTCCCTGCAAATCTATGATTTTTTGTCATTTTTTAATGCAGAGCAATACTCCATTCTGTATAAAAGCCACATTTTTTTTTATCCATTCATCTATTGAAGGGCATATAGGTTGGTTTCACAGTCTTGCTATTGTGAATTGTGCTGCTATGTACATCGATGTAGCAGTGTCCCTGCAGCATGCTCTTTTTAGGTCTTTAGGGAATTGACCGAGAAGGGGAATAGCTGGGTCAAATGGTGGTTTCATTCCCAGCTTTCCAAGAAATCTCCATACTGCTTTCCAAATTGGATGCACCAATTTGCAGTCCCACCAGCAATGTACAAGTGTACCTGTTTCCCCACATTCTCACTAACACTTGTTGTTTGACTTCATAATGGCTGCCAATCTTACTGGAGTGAGATGGTATCTTAGGGTGGTTTTGATTCACCTTTCTCTGACTACTGGAGATGGTGAGCATTTTTTCATGTACTTGTTGATTATATGTCCTCCTCTGAGATGTCTGTTGAGGTCCTCGGCCCATTTGTTGATTGGGTTATTTGTTATCTTATTGTTTAATTTTTTGAGTTCTTTGTAAACTCTGGATATTAGGGCTCTATCTGAAGTGTGAGGAGTAAAGATTTGTTCCCAGAATTTAGGCTCCCTATTTACCTCTCTTATTGTTTCTTTTGCTGAGAAACAACTTTTTACTTTGAGTAAGTCCCATGTGTTGATTCTAGTTATTAACTCTTGTGCTATGGATGTCCTATTGAGGAATTTGAAGCCCGACCCCACAGTATGTAGATCGTAGCCAACTTTTTCTTCTATCAGACGCCATGTCTCTGATTTGATATCAAGGTCCTTGATCCATTTTGAGTGAACTTTTGTGCATGCAAGTGAAAGGGATTCAGTTTCATTTTGTTACATATGGATTTCCAGTTTTCCCAGAACCATTTGTTGAAGATGCTATCCTTCCTCCATTGATGCTTTTAGCTCCTTTATCAAATAGAAGATTGTTGTAGCATTGTGGATTAATCTCTGTGTCCTCCATTCTGTACCTTTGGTCCACCCACCTGTTTTGGTACCAGTACCATGCTGTCATTGTTACTATTGCTCTGAAATTTAGTTTGAAATCTGGTATCGCTATACCGCCTGATTCACACTTCCTGGTTAGAATTGCTTTTGATATTCTGGATATTTTATTTTTCCAAATGAATTTCATGATTGCTTTCTCTATTTCTACAAGAAATGCCATTAGGATTTTGATTGGCATTGCATTAAACCTATAGAGAACTTTTGGGAATATCACCATTTTGATGATGTTAGTTCTCCTTATCCATGAACAGTGTATATTTTTCCATCTTCTAAGATCTTATTCTACTTCTCTTTTTAGGGTTCTGTAGTTTGCATTGTATAAATCTTTCACCTCTTTTGTTAGGTTGATTCCCAAGGATTTTATTTTTATTTTTTGAGGATATTGTGAATGGAGTGTTTTTTTTTTTCTCATTTCCGTTTCAGAAGTTTTGTCACTGATATACAGAAATGCCTTTGACTTATGAATGTTGATTTTATATCCTGCCACATTGCTGAAATCATTTCTTAGTTCTAGTAGTTTTTTTTTTTTTTTTTTGTAGACCCTTTTGGGTCTTCTATATATAGAATTATGTCAGCTGCAAGTAGTGATAATTTAAGTTATTCTTTTCCTATTTTCATGCCTTTAATTTCTTTCATCTGTCTAATTGCTCTGGCCAGTGTTTCGAGAACTATATTGAATAGAAGTGGTGGTAGAGGACATCTCTGTCTTATTCCAGATTTTAGAGGGAATGCTTCAATTTTTCTCCATTCAGAATAATGCTAGCCTGAGGCTTAACATAGATAGCTTTTACAATGTCGAGGTAAGTTCCTGTTATCTCTAATTTTTCTAATGTTTTGAACATAAAGGGATGCTAAGGGTATATTGTTCTTATTTATTTTTCGCAGAACCAAGCTTTAGTTTTGTAATTTTTTCAATAGTTTCTTTTGTTTCAATTTTGTTGTTTTCCGCTCTGATTTTAGTTATTTCTTGCCTTCTGCTACATTTGCTGTTGTTTTGCTCTTCCTTCTCTATGGCTTTGAGATGAAGTGTGAGCTCATTTATTTGTTGTTCTTTCCTATTTTTGAGGAATGACGTCAAGGTGGTGAATTTCCCTCTTAAAACTCCTTTCATTGTGTCCCATAGATTCCGATATGTTGTGTCTGTATTTTCATTTATCTCGAAGAATTTTTTGATTTTCTCATTTATGTCTTCTGTAACACATTAATCATTCAGTAAAATGTTGTTCATTTTCAATGTGATGTAGGATTTTTCTTTCCTTCTTTTTCATTGGTTTCCAGTTTCATTCCATTATAATCAGATAAAATTCATGGTATTATGTCCACCACTTTATATTTATTGAGGGTTGCTCTATGGCATAATATATGGTCTATTTTTGAGAAGGATCCATGTGCTGCTTAAAAAAAAGTATATCCACTTGATGATGGTTGATATATTTTATATATGTCAGTTAAGTCTAGGTTATTGATTGTGATATTGAGTTCTATAGTTTCTTTATTCAACTTTTATTTGGAGGATCTGTCCAATGGTGAGAGAGGTGTGTTGAAGTCACCCATAATTATTGTGTTGTGGTCTATTTGATTCTTGAACTTGAGGAGAATTTGTTTTATGAACGTTGCAGCACCATTTAATGGTGCGTAAATATTGATAATTTTTATGTCTTGTTGGTGAATGGTTCCTTTTAACAGTATATAATTTCCTTCATTATCCCTTTTGATTAAATTAGTCATGAAGTCGATTTAATTCGATTTGAGGATGGCCACCCCTGCTTGCTTATGAGGACCGTGTGCATGGTATATTTTTTCCCAACCTTTCACCTTCAGCCTGTGTATGTCTTTTCCATTCAGATATGTCTCCTGGAGGCAACATATTGTTGGATTTGTTTTTTGAATTCAAGTTACAAGCCTATGTTGCTTTATTGGAGAGTTTAAGCCATTAGTGTTTAGAGCTACTATTGATATATGGTTTCTACTGCCATCCATGTTTGAATATTTATTGTTTTTTTAAATTTACTTTGTTTCTCCATGATTAGCTTTTCCCCCGCCCTCTGTCATTACTGAGGCACATCCCACTGATGGTTTTGGTTGTTGTTTTTCATTTCTTCCTCGTGTAGTGTTTTGCTCAAGACACTTTGCAATGGTGGTTTTCTTGCTGCAAATTCTTTTAGCTTTTCTTTATCATGAAAGATTTTTATTTCGTTGTCGTACCTGAAGCTGAATTTTGCTGGATACAGAATTCTTGTTTGGCATCCATTGTCTTTCAATGTTTGAAATACGTTGTTCCAGGATCCTCTCACTTTCAGTGTCTGTGATGAAAAATAGGTTGTTAACCATATTGGTTTACCCCTGAATGTAATCTTCCTCCTTTCTCTTGAAGCTTTTAATGTTTTCCCTTTGTTCTGTATATTGGATATCTTCATAACAATGTGTCTTGGCGTTGGTCTACTGTGATTTTGTGTGCTCTGTGTTCTGTAAGCATCTTCAATTTGTATATCCGTTTCCTTTTTTATTTCTGGAAAATTTTCTGTAATTATTTCATTCAACAGGTTACTCATTCCCATGGTTTGAATCTCTGTACCTTCCTCTATCCAGATGACTCATAAGTTTGGTTTTTTTATGTTATCCCACATCTCTTGGATGTTTTTCTCGTGATTTTTTACCAGCCTTTCTGTGTTGGCTAGACTCTTTTCAAGATGATATATTTTGTCTTCATTATGTGACATTCTGTCTTCTACTTCCTCCACTCTGTTAGTGATACTCTCAATTGAGTTTTTAATTTGGTTTATCGTTTTCTTCATTTCTAGAATTATTCTTTGAATTTTTATAATCTCTATCTCCTGATAAAGAAGATTAACTTCTTCTTTTATCTGTTTATGTAATTCATTTTCAATGTGTTCTTTCACTGTATTTATTTGCTCTCTCGTATCCTCTTTAAGGTTTCATTCCATCTGTCTAAGGTATTCCTTGAGTTTTTTATATGACCATTTTTCTGATGATTCTAGGTCCTCCTGAATATTTAGGTTATCCTTCATTGTTTGTACTCCTTTTCTTTCTTGCTTTTTTATGCTGCTCATGTTACTTCTTGTTTGTTTGAGTGCTGAGTTACTGCTTATTCTTATAAATTTATTTGAAGCTTGGGAGGAAAGGTATTAGAAGGGATGGGAAGAAGTCACTAAAGAGAATGAGAATAGGCAGGTAGAATTCAAGGATGAGGGAATAAGAAAATTGAAAAGAAATGAAAAGACAAAAGAAAAAAATAGAAAATAAAGAAAGAAATAATTTTTTTAAAATAATAATGATAATTAAAAATGAAAATTAAAATTTAAAATAATAATAATAATAGTAAAATTTAAAAAATAAAAACATTAAAATAAGTTAAAGAACAACAACAAAAAATGAAAATGAAAGAAAAAAAGTAAAAATAAAAAAATAATAATAATAATACATGCAGTCATAGAGTTCAATTAACTTCTCTTCCAGTAGGTGGAGCTGTGCTCACTGGGCCAAGCTTCTCCTCTCAATAGGTGGGAACCAATCACTGTGCAGCAGCTCTTTCTCCCAGACTGGGCGGGTCTCCAATCCTGAGTGCCTAGGACCTTCTCTAGTGTTTCCTCAAGCCAGGCTCAGCTCAACTGTGACACTCACCACAATACTTGCTACACGTCAGGTCTCTGGTCCTGGTAGTCCTGTTTTCATCAACGCCTGCCACTCTCTCCCTGTTTGCCTCCCTCAGACCCTAAGTTTGTAGAGCTTGGGGCTGGGAACCCCCAGCGAATTTGCTTGCTCCCTGGTATCCATGCCCACATTAGCTGGTGTAAGAGACCTCAGTTGTCAGCACTGGTGGGAGCGGTAGCCGGGAATTCCATGCCACGAGTCCCACAGCACACATGATTCCCTCGGTCTGGCCATCTTTCTCACGGGAGACCTGGGAGGGCCCCTTAAAGGAGAGCTGGAAGGGGCCCTTAATGTTTCCCCGCTGTGTGGAGAGAGATGCATAGGGAATTACACACCTGTCGTACTGGTTTCAATGAAGTTATCTCCTCTGCCCATGACGTCAGTTCTCTTCCATGGTGGTATCCCATGCAAATGGTGACCGTTCATTCCTTTTGCCAGGTGACCAATGCAACGGATGGGTCCTGACTGTGTCTCCGAAGCCCCATTTCAATTCAGTGGCCTTTTACCTCTGTAAATTCAGAAGGGCCGACCAGTTATTTCAGAGGGAATGTTAGTTCTGAGACACAAGAAGCAGGCAAATCTGAGCTTCTATGCAGCTGATCCGGGCTCTGTGTGTTTTCTGAGGGCCCCAGACTGTTCGCACCAGATCCATGTCAGGTCAGCATTGCCTAGTGATTCTGAACAAACAGCATTTAGACAGTTTATGACTCCCTATGCCTGCGCAGCTTAAGAGGTCAGAGACTTGATTTCTCCATGTTCGCCACCATGTTGGATCTCCTATATTGCTACTTTTTAATGTCTGTGCGTGTGCGTGCATATATATATATATATATATATATATATATATATATATATATACTCTCCAGATTTTTCAAAATATGAAATATATGTGTCTTATTATATGCTCCCTAAATTCATTCATATTCATATATGTGGATTTATAACAAACTTTCCACAAGATTATACTCAGAAATAATCATCCACCTGAAATACATATTTCTTTCCTAGTACTGAAAAGTAACTTCATAGAATGGTGCATACAAACTCTAATATTTCTACAGATACTTACCCAGTGTAACATCAATGCAAGTAGATTCCTAGGGGACATGATGTGTATTTTGACGTTCATTTCTATTCAACACTGGTACATTACTATTTCTTCAGTTTATGCACATCATAGGATATATATTTCATCCACAAGTTAGAAAACTTATAGGCATTTGTTTAATGATCAGTCACTTCCTGCTTCAGAACACATGTATTCCTCCATGTTTCTTGACTGGTCTTTTCATAAGACTTTTTCCAATCACAATATTTTCATTTTTCATTATCTCTTATGAAGCAAAACTCAAACACCCTTCATGATAAACCATAATCATAAAATTACCATTAGATGTATAACTGGTTGGAATGAATGATTATATATCAATATAAGATTTCTTATATATTTTTAGATATCAATTCAATTCATTATTTAAAGTGGAACCAGTTAAATTATTTATTCACAGGATGGTCTATTCATGCATTATCTCTATATTCATAGACACAGGGTTCACCTCTGTGTACCCCTAACACTAATGTATATGTCTTCAAAATATTGCTCCCAGAAATGGTGGAAGAAATACTCATGTCACCTGATCCACATATATATTTTATCACAGTAAAATCCTGAAAAAAAAATGTAAAGGTCACACTTATGATTGTACCGAAGTCTAAAAGGAAAGTGAACATGGATAACTAAAAACATCCATGTGAAGGTTGCCTAATGCTCTCAAATGTCAATCCTATTGGTGACGACATATTTGTTTCTTCCAATGATTATACATTCAAACTAAACCCTGTTGAAAATGTCTAATCCTATAACTCACTTTATACTTTGCCTGATTTCATAATGTCTCTATTGATACCTGCTTTCCTACTTATTTTCCCCAGTTCATCGTTGTGACTGACTCTTCACATGTGCTGAAATTTTCATTCCTTCTCTAACAGAAACCCTATTGCTAAAGAACTTTTGGTCCAAATCCTATACTCACTCTTCTTCCTAAACCTACCGACTATCTTCCTAATCCTACCGACTATCCATTTTGACTGGATGTTCTCTTCTACATTAAATCTACCAAGGTACAAGGTCCTGTGCTTCAAATCATACCTAGATTTCTGTTTCCATACTGATATTTCACCTCTATATTCTTGTAATTATCGCACGTTCTCAATACCATTATTCATCGCCCAGAATGATTCCTAACCCAAATTGAACCTGTTATTAACCCTAAACATACACTGTTCCCTAAATCTCATTTTACAGAAGAGCAGCAACAGAGTTGTTCTTAAAATACAAAGAATTAGGGGACCTTCCACCTACTGAAAACCTCAAAGGTCCATGCAGAAATGATACCTGGAGAAGTTGTAGGGAGGTATGAAAGACCTGAGAGAGCAAAAGTCCTATTCCAATTCAAACAACCTGGTCAGGATAAAGGGATGTGTCCGAATCAGAATCTCTCTACTTATTTTAGAGAAGATGGACTAAACCAGACCTGTGTGGAGAGCTGTTCCCAGGTGTCTATGGTTGATATACCATTCTAACTTGTGAAAGTGTTCCAGGAAGTAGGAGCAGCCTCCATCTCATGGGACCCTTGGAAGCAAGTGTTAGGACAAAGTGGTTGCCAAGGCAGTGGCCTCATTCAGTTCCAAAGAAAGTGACATACCTCATTTCCTTGGTGATGGAACTCTCTGAACTTGCTATCCAAGAACCAAGACACCGAGAGGCAATCCCAGTCCATGTCCCTGTGGGCTCACTTGATTGGATTTTCCAAGGACAGAGTCAGTCTTTCTTGATACCTCCTGATGTGAGTATAGCCAAATACCAGGAGAGCTCTGAAGAGATACTTTTCCTGCGAAAGCAGGTAGTGGCTGGCCACTTTTTCCTGACAAATTCACAGAGTTGGTCAAGGAAACCAGATCTGATAGAGGACACGCCATTTTGGGGGAACATAATATGGCCCACCAGTCATAGTTAACTCCGGAGAGTCACAGACCTACTTGAGGGAAGGAGGTGCATTTGTGAGTGTGGGTTTGTTGTTTTGTCTCATGTTCAGAGAATAGGTACGAAAGGCGGTTTGTTTGATTTGAAGTGAACTGTTTCTAGTAAGTCGTTTGACAAGATGAGTGTTTCTATGTCTGTGTATCCCACTGTGTCCGCGGTTGTAGACATGAGAAAAGAGAATGCAAGAATGGATGTGTCCTGTCTAGTAGAAAGCTTCCCATTATGCATCCTGCCTAATTTATGAATAGAGTGCAGCTTGCCTTATGGATGGGCAATACCTACTACCTTCCTAAGTCTCTGTTTTCTTCTGAATTCTGGTCACTCTCCAGAATAGGCTCATGGTTTTGTGTCCAAGATATGTAACAACTCCAAGGTCTGTGACATGGCCATGTACAGGATAGCTGAAGGTAATGGCCAGCATCTCAGAAAACTCAGATATCAATGTGTCCAGGAAAGTCTCAGTGGATATACCCTGCTTTTGGCCTTTTGCTTACCTATTGTTCTGTTGCCCTGAATATCAGGAAGGTCTTTGCCTCAGGCCACCCATTTGTGAAGCCTGAAGAAAACAGTTTTCAAATGGAAATGAATGGGCATCACTTGTGGCTCTTTCTTAATTGCTTTGGAAAGGGATGTGTCTGAATTAGCCTCTTGGCCTTGTATGTGGCTGTGACTTTGATTCTCAGCAGCTGATGAATCTAAAGAATGATCCCATGTGTGCATCCAAAACCATAATTGCCAAAAGATCAGTCATTGTGGATGAAGTCTCTCGTCTTCCTCTGTTAGGTTCCTGACTTCCATCAAGTGAGAATTGGTATTCCTTGGGTCAAATGAGTTCTTCAAATCACTGAAGAGGTGCTTAGGTTTTTGCATGACTCCAAATCACATAAAGAATCTATAATTGAAAGTCAGTAGGCCACAAATTGGAGAAACAGAGCAGTATTAACGCGAGGCTTATTTGATCACTCCTGGTTCACAGGAAGGGTGTCCAGGCCAACATGACTTTAGGCAAATGAGGGGCAAGGGAGTTTATTTGGACACTGTCTTTGGGTGAGCCATTCATGGAAACCTTCAGCCAGAGGTTACGATGAGTGACTATATGGAAGAAGATGAGGACCTTGTTTGAGTGTTTTGGTTTTAATTGTGGTCATTTGTGTGGTGGTTGTAAGAGATATCTTGGTCCACCTAGGTTTGAACTCTGGTTGGATTCCCCTTAGAGACTGCGTTCTGGAACTGAACTCAGAGAAGTATTGCCATGAATTGTGTTGGGATATTAGGAGGCCACGCATGAGAGTCGCCCTTGGAAACTGAGATCTAGGCCCAGGGTGGCTTTCCACAGAGCACTGAGAATCTCAGCCAGGATAACACATGATTTTATTCTGAAAGACTTGGCAGCCATAGTTGAGTGTCAAAACACACATGGACCTCACATTGTAGACCTCAATTTACCTGGCTTCATGTGACCTTTTGGCCACTCTTTGGGAAGCCTTGCCTGTGAGAGTTCTCCAGAGCTTTCATTGAAAATGAGCTTCCTCATTATTTAATGGTTTCTGAATGAATTGAAACCCACAGTGCCTCCAACTTCATCCTTAACAATGGCTAGATGAATACCATGTAGTTATTAAAATTTCCATGACCAGGTGGCACTGGAGAACCTTTGAATGTCCTGTTGCTGATCATGAGTATTCCAGACAGTGCCTTGATTGACTGGATTTCATGAAAATGTTGTAGAAAAGAGATGCCAGTACGTTTGAGTCTGCTGAGTAGTGGGCCTAGAGCACTGGTGGGCAGGTGTGTGAAAAAACATCATTAGTAGGGCCATGAGGATCTACCATTGGATTCCAAATGGCTTGTGACTGACATGGTGCAGCCAGCAGATCCTTATTTGTAAAGTCATCTTTTTATATGGAGAGGTTTCAGGGCAATGTTCAGAATAAGGGTCATATGGACAAGGGGGCAATGGGGTAAGCTATGAGGGATAGAAGCCTGGTTGGTGCGTTCTCCTGCACACCCTGACCCACCACACGTGACATAACTCCCTCCAGCACTGTGTCTCAGTTGGGCTCCTTGTATTTCATGAAGCAAATACTAAACTCTCAGTGCAGCAGGAAAAACACCACAAAAAGTGGAGGAGGACAAAATGGCTTCACAGTTCACATGGGGAGACATTTAGTCACCAGTGGTCACTGTTTACCAACAAAGAGAGGATTCAGGCCTCCTGCTTCATGTTAATTGGAAAATAAGAACCCATGTCCTTGAGGTCAAAGTGATGGAGACCCACCTTTGATGTTCTCACTACAAAAGAAGATAAAGCTCCTGAAAACAACCTAAATTTCAAGTGCCCAACCTCAGAGTGAGATTCTCAAAAAGTCCTTAGGCCAGAAGAGCTCCATGTTTGTGGAGTGTTTACCCTGTCCCTTACTTTTAGAAAGTCCTCTACCTCCACCAAAGATGTGAAATCTGGAGCATTTTCCATTCCAGATAGGTATTCACAGATTTTCTAACTCTTCTCCTATAATTGTGTCTTACTTGAGGCGAAAGTAATGTTAAAGCATTGTTCTGGATGAGAGTGGGAAGATTTTTGTGTAGCATATATTTGCATACACATTGGAATCAATTTCCTATTTTCTATTTGAAATACTGAATCCCTGACACTAACACATACCCTATCAGACTCTGAATACTATTTCTAATACGATGGAGAAAAATAACCCAAACAGAATAGAAATACAAGCAGTTTAGAGGAGTCATGGTGTATATTTGGACTTGCCTTTTGCATGATACAGAGTAGGAGTTAAATCTAGTCAATTTTTTGTTGAAATAGTTCTCCATGTGTTTTTAAAGTTAACAAATTGTGAATTCCTGTCTCCCTTTCTCTGTAGCCCATTCAGCACATATATTTTTATATGGATATATAGAATCATACCTGGTACCACACATACATTCTTGTGAGGTGGATGAGTTGGCAGATACAAATTGTGAGAAGAGATCACTCCTACTAAACCGTGTTGGAACTGAATATTCAACCAATGGGTGAGCTTCCATGTTCAGTAAAATGAATATTTTTGGATCTGTGGATGATATATATTTTATGATGAATTTTGATTGACATATATGTTGCTATTTTTTTTTCTGTGTGTGTGTGTGTTTTGTGTCACTCACCTGTTCTGTAAAACAACTTCAGAGAGAGAGGTTAAAAATTCATGCAAAGCTCTGATGGATTTATCTAATATCTTAGTTTTGGTCTATTGCTTCTTCTAATTGGGTCATTTGTTGTGTCCCATGGACGAGGGCAGTGGTTCCTGTGCCCACCCCTGCAGCAACTCCTATTCCGAATAGGATGGCTAAAGTGAGGGATATATGTTCCCAGTTGAAACGGGTTGTATGCCCCCCTATTTGATCTTCAAATGAAACTGCATCATGATAGAGCACTCTGGGAAACATCTGCACCATTACACAATTAATCACATCTGTTGACCATTTCATGAAAACATAAACAATGTTTAATTATATACAATTATGCTGTTGTAGGGACGGACAAGGCAAGGCACCTAAGATAGCAACGAAGACAGCGAAACCTTCCTATTTGGTTGCAACCAGATTCAGAGGGCATTGCTTCTGTTGTAATCAATTATTCTCCTGAAACTCAAGTATAGGTAGTTTCAGAATTTTGTACCCAACATGTAAGGGAAGGGGCTCAGAAGTTCACAGTCTGCAGAAGTTCAAAAAAGCCGTTGTTGTTTCTGTTTTTTCCTCGCTTCTGGGCAAGTTAACTTTTCAAGGACACCTGCGAGGGAAAGAGCTTTTTCCTACCTTTCTCATTTTTCGCCCCTGACAGCTGTTACCATGGAGCCCTGATGGTAACTTCTTTATCTTAGAAATATAGCCATCTCTGTAAAGCCCCAGCTCACGGCCAGAGGCCTTGTTCATATATTTTGTGGAAAACAAGTAATGGGGTGTCTAGCATAGAAGTGCTTATTTTTTTTAGCCAGTGGCCAAGTAGAACAAGGCAACACTAAAAGAGGAAGTTTATCTACATTGAACTCTTTTATAGGGACTCTTTTGCTGAAAGTCCTAAAGTCAGCCATGGTGAAGACTTCTGTAGAAAGTCAGTTAAGAATTTTCTGTAGGCCTGGTACAGAAGGGGAAGACAGGGAAGGTGGGGCTGACAGCAGCTCCGAGGATCTGAGAATAAGGAAGGAGAGATGTAAAAGAATAATGGGAAAGGGGTTTGGTATTTTCTTAGTAACAAAAACTTGAGCTGCAGAACAGGTAGAACAGAGGGGAAGACAAGAGTGAGTATCCCAAAATGCATGTGAGGGACTTTAAATTTTTAGTAAACTGTTTTCAGTGATGACAAAGCAACTTTAAAGGCCATTTTCATTACATCTTTGATAGGAGTCTGAGGGCTCTCCTCTGCTAGTTTCAGCTTTGTGTTAGCTGGTAAGAGGACCTGGTGGGACCCGGTGTGGGCACGGACAGGAGAAGAGAGGAGTGAGTCGGTGGATGAGAACCTGAGTACCTGCTAACTCAGCAAGGGGGCGATGGTCTGAGAACCGGGAGAGGTTTTGGTTTTTGATCTAATAATTGAAGGGGAGAAATCAGGTTGCTGAGGTGAGAGTGACAGCAGAGACTCTGGAGCACAAGGCTGAAGGTGAGGATCTATTGGATAAGCATAGTTCAGGATATGAGTGAAGGATGGAAAAGGCCTGCCCATAGGGGAATCTCCTTTCACCCTTTTGAGCACTTGTAGAAGTTAAAAAGGTCACACAGGGCTGGGGATGTGGCTCAATTGTAGCACGCTCACTTGGCATGCGTGCGGCCCGGGTTTGATCCTCAGCACCACATACAAACAAAGATGTCGTGTCCGCCAAAAACTAAAAAATAAATATTAAAAATTCTCTCTGTCTCTCTGTCTCTCGCCTCTCTCTTTAAAAAAAAAATGGTCACGCAGAATTTGAGGATCTAGAGACCCCTCTGGGGGCCATCGGTTTTGGTTATCTAATTGGTAATATGGCCAATGCTGTGTACTGAATTTGATTAGGAGTTTGTGTTCCATCAGGCAGCCCCTGTATGCTCACATCCCCATGACGTACAGAAAATGTCGGCCAGGCATTCTGGAATTACTAAAAAGGAGTGATGGATTTTTCCTTTCCCCAGGTCCATGATCCTCTTAGTTGTACAAGTCCGATATTTACTGCCATTAGCCCCTTGAACTAGAGACCTTTTATTTGATAGAGGGCCCAATGGGGCCTTAAGCGCTGAGTTTATTGCCCCTGTATCCCCTTCAAAGTTTACTGGGGTCTCCTCCACTTCAAAAGATACGCTGAGCTCAGGGAGGGGATCTGAGCCCCGACTTTCGTAGTCATGCTGAAGAGTCAGAATGGCTGGCTGGCGTGGCTGCCTCTTTCTAGGGCACTCTTGAACCCAGTGTCCTCTTTCTTTACAGTAGGCACATTGATCTGAGGTCAGGGGTGGCCTCTGGCGTGGGACCAGGTATCCCTTCCTGTCTCCCTGTTTCTTAATTTCTGGCCCTTTTGTTGTTGTGACCGGGACCTTAGTCAACTCCTTAGTCTGTCTTTTGTTTCTTTTATCATCCTTTTGCTCCCTTCTCTTCCTCAGTTTCTCTCTTATAGTATACTTTCTCAGCTTCTCTGACTAAATCTCTCAAAGTCATATCTTGTAATCCATCTAAGCATTGTAACTTTCTTTAAATATCCAAGGCAGCATGCCCAGTAAAGGCCATTGTGACAGATGCCTTTTGATCCTCTGCATGAGGATCGAAAGGAGTATATCTCCTATATGCCTCCGTAATTCTCTCTAGAAACATAGAGGACGATTCATCAGGCCCGCAGGCGTGGTAGCCACGTCACCCCAAATGGAGTAGGGAAACAGCAGTGCCGCTGCCCGTGCCCGGATAAGGCCCAGTCACCAGCTGGTGCGGTAGTCACGTCACCCAAATTGTAGTAGGGGCCAAGAAGGCCTCCGCCCACACCCGCAACAAAAGCAGACCTGTGACTGACCTGCGGAACAGGCACAGCGGCCTGCCACCATGGTAGACATGACACCCCAATTGGAGTAGTGGCAGAGCAGAGCTTTCTCCTGTGCCCAGTACAAGCACAACGGCCCACCGGCATGGTAGTCACGTCAACCCAATTGGAGTAGGGGCAGAGCAGAGCCTTTGCCCGCACCCAGAAAAGGCCCAGCGATCTGCCAGCATGGTAGTCACGACACCCCAATGGCAGTAGGGCCAGAGCAGAGCCACCACCCGCTCCCGCAAGGTAGGCAGACCTTCAACCGACAGGCGGAACAGGCCCAGCGGCCTGCAAGCGCGGCAGACACGTCAACCCATTTGGTTCTTTGAAAAAATAAAAAAAATCGACAGAACATTAGCCATGCTAACGAAGACAAGAAGAGAGAGAACTCAAATTACTAGCATATGGGATGAAAAAGACAACATCATAACAGATATTTCAGATATACAGAAGATAATCCGAAATTATTTTGAATCTTTGTACTCTAATAAAATAGAAGACGGTGAAGGCATCGATAAATTTCTTAAGTCATATGATCTGCCCAGATTGAGTCAGGAGGATATAGACAACCTAAACAGACCAATATCAATTGAGGAAATAGAAAAAACCATCAAAACACTACCAAGTAAGAAAAGCCCAGGACCTGATGGGTATATAGCAGAGTTTTACAAAACATTTAAAGAGGAACTAATACCAATACTTTTCAAGTTATTTCAGGAAATTGAAAAGAGGGAATTCTTCCAAATTCATTCTATGAGGTCAACATCACTCTGATTCCTACACCAGACAAAGACACTTCAAAGAAAGAAAACTACAGACCAATATCTCTAATGAACCTAGAGGCAAAAATCCTCAATTAAATTCTGGCAAATCAGATACAAAAGCATATCAAAAAAATTGTGCATCATGATCAAGTAGGATTCATCCGTGGGATGCAAGGCTGGTTCAATATACGGAAATCAATAAATGTTATTCATCACATCAATAGACTTAAAAATAAGAACCATATAATCATCTCGATTGATGCAGAAAAAGCATTCGACAAAGTACAGCATTCCTTTATGTTCAAAACTCTAGAAAAACTAGGGATAACAGGAACATACCTCAATATTGTAAAAGCAATCTATGCTAAGTCTCAGGCTAGCATCATTCTGAATGGAGAAAAATTGAAGGCATTCCCCCTAAAATATGGAACAAGACAGGGATGCCCTCTTTCACCACTTCTTTTCAACATAGTTCTCGAAACACTGGCCAGAGCAATTAGACAGACAAAAGAATTTAAGGCATATAAATAGGAAAAGAAGAACTTATATTATCACTATTGCAGATGACATGATTCTATACCTAGCAGACCCAAAAGGGTCTACAAAGAAACTAATAGAGCTAATAAATGAATTCAGCAAAGTGGCAGGATATAAAATCAACACTCATAAATCAAAGACATTCCTGAATATCAGTGACAAATCCTCTGAAACGGAAATGAGGACAACCACTCCATTCACAATATACTAAAAAAAAAATAATAATTGGGAATCAACCTAACAAAAGAGGTGCAAGTTTTATACAAGGAAAACTACAGAACCCTAAAGAGAAAAATAGAGGAAGATCTTAGAAGATGTAAAAATGTACCCTGTTCATAGATAGACAGAACTAACATCATCAAAATGGCGATATTACCAAAAGTTCTCTATATGTGTAATGCAATGCAATTCAAAATCCCAACGGCAGTTCTTGTAGAAATAGAGAAAGCAATCATGAAATTCATATGGAAAAATAAAAGACCCAGAATAGCAAAAACAACACTAAGCAGGAAGTGAGAATCAGGTCGTATAGCGATACCAGACTTCAAACTATACTACAGAACAATAGTAAAAAAAATAGCATGGTACTGGTACCAAAACAGGTGGGTGGACCAATGGTAAAGAATAAAGGACACAGAAACCAATCCAAAAAAATACAACTATCTTATATTTGATGAAGGGGCTAAAAGCATGCAATGGATGAATGATAGCATCTTCAACAAATGGTGCTGGGAAAACTGGAAATCCATATGTAACAAAAAGAAACTGAATCCCTTTCTCTTGCCATGCACAAAAGTTAAATCAAAATGGAACAAGGAGCTTGATATCAAATCAAGACATGGTGTTTGATAGAAGACAAAGTTGTCTACGATCTACATACTGTGGGGTCGCCTCCAAATTCCTCAATAGGACACCCATAGCACAAGCGTTAATAACTAGAATCAACACATGGGACTTACTCAAACTAAAAAGTTTTTTCTCAGCAGAAGAAACAGTAAGAGGGGTAAATAGGGAGCCTACATCCTTGGAACAAATCTTTCCTCCTCACACTTCAGATAGAGCACTAATATTCAGAGTATACAAAGAACTCAAAAAATTTGTCAATAAGATAACAAATAACCCAATCAACAAATGGGCCAAGAACCTGAACAGACACTTCTCAGAGGAGGACATACAATCAATCAACAAGTACATGAAAAAATTCTCACCATGTCCAGCAGTCAGAGAAATGTGAATCAAAACCACCCTAAGATACCATCTCACTCCAGTAAGTTTGGCAGCCATTATGAAGTCAAACAACAACAAGTGCTGGCGAGGATCTGGGGAAACAGGTACTCTTGTACATTGCTGGTGGGACTGCAAATTGGTGCAGCCAAATGGGAAAGCAGTATGGAGATTTCTTGGAAAGCTGGGAACGGAACCACCATTTGACCCAGTTATTCCCCTTCTCGGTCTAAAACCTAAAGACCTAAAAAGAGCATGCTACAGGGACACTGCTACATCGATGTTCATAGCAGCACAATTCACAATAGCAAGACTGTGGAACCAACCTAGATGCCCTTCAATAGAAGAATGAATAAAAAAATTTGGCATTTATACACAATGGAGTATTACTGTGCATTAAAAAATGACAAAATCATAGAATTTGCAGGGACATGGATGGCATTAGAACAGATTATGCTAAGTGAAGCTAGCCAATCCCTAAAAAAACAAATGCCAAATGTCTTCTTTGATATAAGGAGAGTAACTAAGAACAGAGTAGGGACGAGGAGCATGAGAAGAAGATTAACATTAAACAGGGATGAGAGGTGGAAGGGAAAGGGAGAGAGAATGGAAACTGCATGGAAATAGAAGGAGAACCTCATGGTTATACAAAATTACATACAAGAGGAAGTGAGGGGAAAGGGAAAAATAATACAAGGGGGAGAAATTTATTACTGTAGAGAGTGTAGAGAGAGAAGAGAGGAGGAGAGGGGACGGGAGGGGGGATAGTAGAGGATAGGAAAGGCAGCAGAATACAACAGACACTAGTATGGCAATATATGAATCAATGGATGTGTAAGTGATGTGATTCTGCAATCTGTAAACGGGGCAAAAATGGGAGTTCATAACCCACATAAATCAAAGTGTGAAATATTATTTATCAAGAACTATGTAATGTTTTGAGCAACCATATATAAAAATTAAAAAAAAAAGATAACTAAATTCGGTGAATAATGCACGAGAATCCTAATATTTCTACAGTAACTGACCCAGTTTAAAATCAATGCCAGTAGATTCCTATGGGACATGATGTGTATTTTGACGTTCATTTTTATTCAACAATGGTACATTACTATTTCATGAGTTTATGCACATCATAGGATATATATTTCATCCACAATTTAGCAAATTTATAGGCATTTGATTCAATTTCAATCGCTTCCTGCTTTACAACATATGCATTCCTCCAGGTTTCCTGACTGGTCTATTCATGAGACTTCTTTCCAAACATATTATTTTCGATTTCCATAATCACTTTTGAAACAAAACTCACACACTGTTCATGATAAACCAAAACACTAATATTACCATTAGATGTATAATTGGTGGGAATGAATGATTGTATATCAATATAAGATTTCCTGTAATTTTTAAGATATCAGTTCAATCCATTATTTAAAGTTGGAACAAGTTTTATTATTTATTCACTGTATTGTCTATTCGTACTTTATCTCTAAATTCATAGACACAGGGTGCACCTCTTTGTAACCCCAATACTAATTTTACGTCTTGAATATATTGCTTCCAGAAATGGTGGAAGAAATACTCATGTCACCTGATCTACATATACATTTTATCACAGTAGTATTCTGGACAAATAATGTAATGGTCACGGTTATGATTGCACGAAGGACTAAATGGAAAGTGAACATGGATTACTAAAAACATCTATGTCCCGGTTGCCTAATGCTCTCAAATGTCAATCCTATTGGTGACTACATATTTTTTTCTTCCTAATATTATGTATTCAAACTCAACCCTGTTGAAAATGTCTAATCCTATCACTCACTTTATACTTTGCCTGATTTCGTAATGTCTCTATTGATATCTGCTTTTCTACATTTTTTCCCAGCTCATCATAGTGACTGACTCTTCATATGTGCTGACTTTAACAATCACTCTGTAACCGAAACCCTATTGTTAAAGAACTTTTGTTCCAAATGCTATACTCACACTTCTTCCTAAACGTACTATCTTCCTATTTCTATCAACTATCCCTTTTTGACTGGATGTTCTCTTCTACATTCAATCATTATAGTAAATGTCCGGCGAGCTTCACAGGAGGAAACCACCAACAGACTATCTCATGCAACAGCAAAGGGTTTATTGAGTGTCCAGCATGCTGGTGCTCAGAGCTCACTTGAATAGAGCAGATAGCCCTGAGAATAGCTTAAGTAGAGCTTATATACTTTACCTGGAGAGGGCAGGGAGGGAAGTTTATTGATGGATCGGGGTGAGTGGGCGATTTGCGTGCAACTGGGTGAGGGAGCACATTCTGCAGTTGGGCAGTTGGGGACAGCACATACTGGGAACAAGATTTGCAAGCATTTCTCAAGATTTCAACAGTGTTTTGTTAAGCATACAGAAAAACAGGAAGTGACAAGTACCTATTTTACTAACCTTTTATTCCCCACTTCTTCTTCTGGCTACTTTTAATCATAAAAATGATCATTGGGGGGGTGTCACATTCTATGTATACTAGTAGGGTATTACCATAAGTTTAACTCGTCCAATTTGAGCCTGGAGAAAAGAAATTACACGGTTGAGAAAATAGGGTTTAATAGTTAGCAATAACATGAGGATTACTATTGGACCTGCCAGGGTTGATAAAAACGTAGTTAACCAGGAAGACTGTGTGAACCAAGACTCAAACCACCTTTTTTGGGCCTCTCTGTCTCGTTGATGCTTTTCAAGGCATCTTTTTAATTTACTCTTAGATTTTATTACAAGTCCAGTATGCTCGGCATACAAACAACTTTCTTCTCTCAATGTAGCACAAAGCCCCCTTCTCTCATGACGAGGAGGTCCAACCCTCGAGTGGTCTGAAAAACAACTTCAGAGAGAGAGGTAAAAGACTCATGCAAAGCTCTGATGGAGGTTTCTAATATCTTAGTTTTGGTCTATTGCTGTCATTTGTTGGGTCATTTGTTGAGTCCCTTGGACAAAGGCAGTGGTTCCCGTGGCCACCAGTGCAGCAATTTCTATTCCTAATAGGATGGCTACATTGAGAGATATATATTTTCAGTGGAACCGGGTTGAATGCCCCCCTATTTGATCTTCAAATGAATCTGCGTCGTGATAGAGCACTCTGGGAAACATCTGCACGATTACACAATTAATCACATCTGTTGACCATTTCATGAAAACATTAACAATGTTTAAGTATATAGAATCATGCTGTAGTAGGGAAGGACAAGGCAACGCACCTAAGATAGCACTGAAGACAGGGAAACAGTCCTATTTGGTTGCAACCAGATTCAGAGGGCATTGATTCTGTTGTAATCAACTAATCCTCTGAAACCCAAGTTTAGGTAGTTTCAGAATTTTGTACCCAACATGTAAGGGAAGGGGCTCAGAAGTTCACAGTCTGCAGAAGTTGAAA